>NC_134041.1:20434256-20734256 GCF_965140245.1 Athene noctua | reverse complement strand
AAGGGACTGTGTCACAACATAACTTGCTTTCAGTTTCAATCATTCAGCCCAACACAAGATAATTCTATAATGCAATTGCAATGATAAGTTAGACACTCAAGAATTAGGTAGTGGTGGATTCATGAAAATCTCAGGTCATAACCAGTGAAGTCTCCCTGCCTCAGTCCCATAAGGGTACTTTAATTTTCTTCCTGTCTTGCAGCTCATAAACATGCTTGTCTTCACAACACACACCATATGCTGTTGGAAAAGGGCTGTAAATTTTTATAGATATATTTGAGGGTATTATAAAAGTATAATAAAGTAAAAATAATGCAAAGAAACAGAAATTATTGAACAACTGAATTAAAATATTAGGCTGGGATGGGTTTATTGCATTTAGTTTCTACTTGGCTTTTACAGTCATGAAGAGATAGAATTCTTTTTAGAATTAAAATTAAGGATTTTGATTTTAACGATACTTGTGAACATTTGCTTAAACACTTAAATAATTTCAGTATGTTGCTGAAGACTATTTAGTTTTAGCTCAATCAGTACAAAACTAATTTCTGATGTTTATCTTTCGAAAATGTTTTACTTGGTTTCAGAGAAATATTTCTAGTTCAAAGATGAAAGGTTTTACTCATACAGATTGAAATGTTAAGTAGTTAAGTAGCATTACAATGAAAGTTATAGTACAATAATGGTGGTGACCAAATTACAGATATTTTGTTTAATCTGAAATCAGTTTCAACCCAAAATGTGGCCCCTTTTTTTGGAAACAAGCAGAGAAAACAACATGATTGCTGTCAATAGTGCTGCCCTCTTTTTCCTGTTTAGAAGTGAATAATATACCAAACGGTCACCTTGGAGATGGACAGTAGGAAAGTCTGCTGGTTTGAGTAGCATAGCTTACCTACATTCTCCCAGACAGAAGTTTCTGCAACTCAAAGTTTTCATTCCAATTTGTGGGGTTTTTTCCCCTCCAAAATCAGCTGGAGTACTGGACATCTGAACTTTTCCCATGGAGAGTCTCTCAGAAACAGCTGCAAAGAAGTTCAAAATATTTCAGCGCTTTCTCTCCTACAATGCCTCCACACTGGCTGTTGCTAGCTCACCCTCCATGGCCCTCCCGCCACCCTCTGCCCGTCTTGCCCTGTGAGTCCAGGCCCCGGGGAAGCTCTGTGCGAGCCGCCAGGAACCATGAACCCTGCTGTGGGGAAGCCTGGTAACCCTCATGGCCCAGTCCTGACCACTGCATCTAACGTGCTGTAAAAGGGGCAGGCTGGCAATGAAAATTTTATGTTGCGATGTTTGTCTGGGCTTAAGTTCTGGAGGAATTTTTGAAAGATAACATGTAGCTTAGTGATCTGCACTACAACCAAACTGCTAGTTGTGAAGTGAGCTCAGCCAAGAAGTTCAACTTTGTTTGTGTCCCTGATGGCTTTTATATACATAAGAACAGTAAGACTTTAAAAAAGGCTACTGGAAATTTTACTGTGATCTATTATAGCTGAGAGTATCTTAAATTATTCTTCATTCCTTATCACAGCAATCAGAAGCTTCAGATAAAGGTTGAAACGTGCTTTGCTTTGTCTCACTACGGGGGTACATTCTTTGCTCCAACTTACAAAAAATAAGAAGTCTTTTAAGACATACAAAGAATACAGCATGAAATTCAGAGTGTCTGTATCTTTTTTTCATGGGAGATGCTTGAAAGGAATTAGACTATTTTTCAGGGGAAACTTATGGCACACTGCTTGCGTATAAATTAACAACAATGAAAGTGGTAAATTGAAATTGTGACATCAATCTCATTTTTAGCTCTGCTTTACATTTATATAGAAGGATTTATTATTACCGTGATTTACCTTCTACTAAGAGGTAAAAGAAAGGAAAGGATGAAGTAGTAACAGTTGTAATTATCTTCTGGAAAACTTCAGCTTGCAGAAAATGCTGCAGCATGTCTGCTCAGAAACCAAAGTTGGTGCAAGCACACTAGGCCATCCTCCCTCCATTTTCTAGGCTGGATTCCCAGCATTTTCTGACACAGCAGTTCAGTTGCAAGGTTCAGCACACACTGAAGGAAAGATCTGTCTTCTATCTCAGGTGAAGCACTGACTTCCTGTGTGGCCTCCAATTTTATTTTTTTTACCTCCTGGCTTCCTACATGTGCTGGCAATGAGGTGTGCTGGTGGCGTGGAAGCCCTAGATGGGACATCCCAGCACAGAATAGCAAACGAGCTCTTAGCTCTTTTCTTCGGCACTGTCAGTACTAAAGCTCCTTTGTATCTCATGTGCTAGATTAAACCCCAGGGGCAGGATATAGCCCATGACTCCATTCACTCCTTGTGTTTGCTGGGTTTTCAGCAATGCTCTTTTTATAACAAGATGTAAGGTGACTGGGTTGGCTTAGGAGCATGTCCACCACTGTGGAACAAGCTCCCACAGAACCTAAGATTCAGTTAGTGCCTTTGCCTTTTACCCTGAGAGTAAAAAGCACTTTTCCAACTTTGCCTTCTCTGTGCAGAAGTGCATCTATGTTGCTCTTTGCTATTGTTTTTTTCAGAAAGGAAATTACTAAAGTCAGCGAAACAAAGCAGCCTGTCCCATACACAAAGAATGAAAATGAGAGAGCAGGTGAGCCATGCAAGATAGGTGGAGTTCATTAGTTAACAGACACTGCTGGGATATTTTAATGATGAAGGTGACATAAAGACTTTGAAAGGGAAGACAACAATATGAAACAAGTGTCCATTTTATCTCATTTCTTTTGTCTTCTGGAGCAGAAACAGAGACACTGAGAGGCAGGCTCAAGAAACCTAATTAAATACTGAAAGGAAATTAAAATCAGTTCCCAGTTCTGTTGCCCAGACTGATTCTGTGCATACTCAATTTGTATTATTTTCCAAAAAAAAGACATTATAACCAGAATTCTCAAGGTATTTCTCATTCTTGAAGACAGGAACTAGATGTTTGGGCTAGTCTTCAGATATGATCCATACTCCCAGTATTGTCATTAGGACCTGCCAAGTATTTGGCACATCTCAGATCAGTTCTGTTGTTAGAATAAGGAGTCAGTGAACCCCCAAACCTGCTCATTTCTGGGGGGAAATGCTTAAAGACTTTGAAGAAAAGTTTTCCTAAGGAAAAAACATTTGATAGCAAATTATATTAAATAAGCTGAGTTCCCATGGAAGTAATTAAAGCTGTTATTTCACTTAGAAAGGAGAGTTGAATCAAAGTATTATGATTTTATGATCTGTATATACCAGTGATACAAGTTAAACTGTCAAAAATAAAACTTCACAGCATCCTGAGGTTACTTCACTTCCTAATTAAGACTACAGCAGCATTTTGCAGAGTGTGAAAGGAATTCTGTGTGGTGTAAAGTAGCTGTAGAAGGGAGAAATAATTTATTTTAAGGACACACCTGGTGCAGGAGATTGCTTTAAGACTAGGTTGAAGATACAGCTCATACTTTGGCTTATGATGGAACATTGTTTATCTTCTTGGCTTTTTAAAGCTATAATTGTACTTCTATTTTTGAAAAAAAAAAAAAAAAAAGGCCAAAGAGACGTCCTTAAATGTTAAAAAGTGCAGTGATATCTGTGATAAATGACTCCTCACTAGGACATACTTTTAATGGTTACACCATAAGCTTTGTAACTCTAGATCCAGAAAGTCCCCAATGACAGAGAATAGCGTTTATTGAAACTAGTTGGATGTTGCACTGTTTAACTTCACTCTTCCTGGGCACTGACATCAGAAGTGACTAGATTCCTATAGGCATCTAACTTCAGAAAGGAGAGATATGTCTGTACTTTCAAATTAAATGTGCCCGGGAATATTCCTAGGTGCTTAGGCCAGCTGGCACCGAGCAGCCTGTGCCGATGATCAGAAGCTGTTAGTCTCCAAAGCAGGTTGGCTGCAGGCAGGCTGCCTGCTGGGAACAGTTCCTGGAGCATGCTGACTTCCAAAGCTTCTCCCAAGAATTGCCTGGGACACTGATAGTCAGCACAGGCCAGAAGCAGTCAAGAAAATGTTGTAATGCTTTGTTAGGATAGATGACAACATCCTTGTGCTGTGGAACATTCCCACATTTCCAGACACTGATTTACTACTGTAGATACAGACTGTCTTGCAAAAGTATAAAAAAAAAAATAAAACAAAAAAAGCCATTATTGTAGCAGTATCTGAGTGGACATGAAAGATGGACAGATGGACATAAAAATGAGCTATATTGGATGTTAGTGAAAATTGCACTGGGAAAAAGAACTCTCACAGCCTGAGGCCCCAAAATCAAAAAAAAAAAAAAAAAAAAAAAAAGATTATTTAGAAAATCTCCGGAAATATCTTCTATCTAAAATATAATGTAATGTGTGTGACTAATACACATATTTTTGTATGGTGTGACTAATATACATGTGTATGTATGTATTATCCAAGTATGGACAGTCTAAAAAAATGACAGCTTACTCTTTCTGAATGTTATAGAACATCTAACCCATGAGTTCACTGCATACTAATGGGATTACTTCAGTTTGTAGGTGGGACAAAGTTGCAGTTATTCAAATGAGAGCACTCAGAAGCTATGTTTACATTAAGAAGTAGGGCAGACAAATAGGTCAAATAGGAATGGAGTTGCAGAATGAAATGGATGATGGTGCAGACTGGTGTCCATACAATATGTGTTCCATGTTTTTTTACTGTGTTCTAGCGCTAGTCTGGTCTCATGGGCTAAATGCCCATTAGCGTCTGGAGCTCATTTTAGTGCACTCCTGGGGCACACATTCAGGTTTCATTTAATCCAAAATAAAATCCAGTTTGTGCTTTCCGAGTCTGCTTTGCCATAAGAACCAAAGTGCAGTATGAGGGGATGATCAGGAGATTTCACTTCAAAGGTATACTCCTGGTCTAAACTAAAACAACTCATGTAGAGGCAGCTGGAGAGCTCCTGCAGCAGCATTACAGCAATGAAGAGCTAATGTGCACAATTAGCAAGCAAGCCGAGACCAGCCATCGGTGGAGCAGAGACAGAAGTCTTTAACCACTCAGAAAAGAAAATGTTTGCATAGACAAGGAAAAATTTTGTGCAAACATAAATGCAGTAGCACAAAGCAAAGAAAAATCTACTGGTAATTGACTTGCATATGGGATTCTTTGTATTGGCAAGAAAATTGTTTTGCCAAAGCTTGCTTACAATAGCAAAACGAGAAAATGCACCACATCAGGAAAACAAACTGACTCAGAAAATGTAATTTTGCACATATCTGGCTTTGATGCACTACACAAGAGCAACAATAAAGTTTTGGTGCCCTTTGCACAAGCACGAACTTTAAACCAAGAGCAGCAGCACAAAAGCAGAGACGAGTTTGAATAACAACTGGATGGTTAAACATCAGTAAATGCTAGATAACAGAGACTGTTGGCATTTTGTGAGAATCTAAAACTGCTGACAAAAATGTACAGCATAATATTATACAATAGAGCAATCAATATACCAGCAGGACAATGTAAATTACCAAGAAAAGTTGAACAACTTAAAATATCAGGAAGGACAGACAACACACTACTTTTAAGTGAATCAAGTGAATGAATGGAGCATGTGACTAAACTGGGGCAAACAATTCGTAAAATTTACATGCAAAAAGTTAGAAAACTTAGCTCGCATAGGTAGTAAGCTGTAAGACCCCTGTAGCAAATTATCTACATGGTGTTTTAAAGGTCTGGGATGTCTTCTAGGCAGACGAGAGCTGGAAATGGATACAGCAATGCAGCCAGGAGAGCACTTGCTTAATAGAATGTCCTCTGCACTCAGAGAAAAAGCAATAAGGGATGTGAAAGTCAAGAGGGCATAAGTCTCATTGCTGAGGTTTTCCAGAGCCACAGATCAGATGGGCAGCAAGCCAGCTGTTGAGAAGATGGGAAGCTGCACATATGCATAGTCTTTTAGCAATTTTACAGGGCATTATACAGACCTGCAGGTGGTAACATGCTTTCCATCTTTAAAAAGTAAAAGTCGTTTCAGTTTCTGATATAATACTCATATATTTGCAAATGTATTAGATACTAGAATTAAAGTAACTACCTCAGTAACTTTTGAGCATCCATTAGCATGGATACAGGTGGAAGAAAACTCAATTTGATACCAAACCTGTAGTAAAAAAAATGCGAACAGTATCAGCAAGAAGAACTAAAAGGGCTGGCTGGGATTGCTGCTGTAGGTGTATAGATGCAGAAACAGAACAAGAAAAGCTGTAGCTGGTCATGATTACGTTCTCATCTATCTGCTTGAAATGGCCAAGGCAATAAATCTAAAATGAAATAAAATGAGATGAAATTGCATTTGACTCCTGGAGCACTGGGATAATTGCTGACCTCCCAGAGGCTATTACCCAGCTCCGAAAAAGTGAAAACCATGCAGGACAGACCCACACCTGAAAATAGGTAAGTCAGTTTGGAGATTAGTGGGATTCATAAACCATCTCACAATACTTTTCCATGCTTTTCAGATCTGTACAGTCTCCTGAGGTGATTACTAAACAAAACCTCACTATGAATACAAGTGTTGTAATTCACTGGAGTCTTCTCATATATAAAGGAGCTGTACAAAATATCCCACAGTGCAGCATTGCAGCATGTACATGCCAAAGCCATTATATCACACAAGGCAGGGCGAGGGAGGCACTACTGTTTGCATGAGGCATACATAGAACACAGCTCCTCCAAAAAGGCTTCTACATCCACCAGCAGAGTGTAGGAGCAGCCCAGCTGAGACATACTGGAGTAATGTGTGCAACTGAAAGCTTCAATCCTTATGTTTCAAGGGCAGGAGACTATACGAATACAAAATGACCATTAATTTTAAGAAGTGTTTTATAAAGCCGGAACTAGCACCCCTTTAGTAACCACAAGGGAATTCTGCTAAACCTGCAGTAGTGTGCATTGCTCGACATCTGGAAATGGATTGAGATATACATCCCTGTCTTCTTACCAGGCTGCCATACACAAAATCATAGAAATGGAGAAAATTAGGAGATTCAACATAAGTATTACTTAAGCTGGGGTTTTGCCAGTTTGAGGCAGAGGCTACAAAAGAATCTCAAAGGAGTGTTTGAACAAGGCGAAAATTTAGTGTCAGCTCATGCCCATTGATCTTTCACATTGGCCATATGATCAGGGAGAACTCCCATGATGTCCTGGAGTACTGCAACCCCACAGGTAAGTGGAATTGTGTAAAATGTGTTCAAGTTACAGCACCCCGATCCCTGAGCAGAAATGCCATTGGGCGCCTGTGAAAGCTATTCTGGGACAGGATCCTACTTTCAGAAAGATGACTGCATACTGGGGAGCATCAAGCAGTGCAGAGAGTTGCATTACACCTGGAGAAACACAGACTGAACAGAAAGGAGAGACATAAAAATTCATTGCATTCGTTACAGACTTTGAGGAACAGCAGAGCAAAGGACCTGATTTTTAACAAGCAGTCTCATAACCTAACCTTTACTATATTAGTCAGACTTCTGTGGCTCAACAATCATTTTGCATCAATTGCTGCAGATCGTGTCATCAGGATCAGGCACTCTGACAGCCCCACTACCAAACTGTGTTTGGAGACAGTGGAGCCTGTCTCTTTCTTGTTCAGTCATACAAATAACCTGAGAATAAAAATCTAGTCCAGCTCAATGGGGAGGGAAGTGACAAGTGGCATTCCTCAGGGGTTGATTTTGGGACCAGCGCTGTTTAACATCTTTGTTAGCAACATGGACAGTTAGATTGAGTGCACCCTCAGCATGTTTGCTGACGACACCAAGCTGTGTGGTGCAGCCAATGTGCTGAGGGAAGGGATCCAGAGGAACCCGGACAGGCTGGAGAGGTGGACCTTGGCAAACCTCATGAAGGTCAACAAGGCCAAGTGCAAGGTCCTGCACATGGGTTGGGGCAATCCCAAGCACAAACACAGACTGGGTGATGAGTGGATTGAGAGCAGCCCTAAGGAGAAGGACTTGGGAGATGTAGTGGATGGAAAACTGACTATGAACCAGCAATATTCACTCACAGCCCAGAAAGTCAACCATATCCTGGACTGCATCAAGAGAAGTGTGACCTGCAGGTCAATGGAGGGGATTCTCCCCTCTACTCTGCTCTTGTGTGACCCCACCTGGAGTCCTGTGTCCAGCTCTGGGGCCTCCAATATCAGAAGGACATGGACCTGCTTAAGCAGGCCTATATGAGGCCACAAAGATGATTGGGGGGCTGGAGCACGTCCCCTGTGAGAACAGGCTGAGAGAGTTGGGGTTGTTCAGCCTGGAGAAGAGAAGGCTCTGGGGAGACCTTATAGCGGCCTTCTAGTGCTTAAAGGGGGCTACAGGAAAGATGGAGAGGGGCACTTTATCAGGAAGTGCAGCGATAGGATAAGGGGTAATGGTTTTAAACTGAAAGAGGAGAAATTTAGATTAGATATGAGAAAGAAATTCTTCACTGTGAGGGTGGTGAGACACTGGCACAGGTTGCCCAGAGAAGCTGTGGCTGCCCCCTCCCTGGCAGTGTTCAAGGCCGGGTTGGACGGGGCTTTGAGCAACCTGGGCTAGTGGAACGTGTCCCTGCCCGTGGCAGGGGGCTTGGGACTAGGTGATCTTTAAGATCACTTCCAACCCAAACCGTTTGATAATTCTATGAATTCTCATCACTCCTGTCATTACCATCCCCTTGCAGCAAGTTGAATAGCAAAACTGAGTCAAGAACTGAAGTTGCAATTTTTTTAAAAAAGACATCCTCCAGTGGAAAAGTGGCTCTCACAGAAAGCAGTCACAGTAGCCTGGTGCCATACTGATATCAGGACATGTGTACACCTCAGTGCCTCCTGCCTCAGGAAGTATTATGGCTGGCAATGGGGAAAGGACTAGCAAAAGAAATCAAAGGGCAATATGATGATCAGCAGGCTAACAACCACCAAGAAATATGACCCAGGACTCTGCCAAGATCAAACATTTTCCCCAAGATCAATCATGAACTTGAGTGCAAGCCACCCACATTGAAGAGACCCTGTAATTTGTCTAAAGCAGGAGTGGATTGCTGTATTTTCCAGTCTCACCCCAGATGTCTACATCATATAAGCAGGTAAGGAGGATAAGGAGGCACCTTTTTGCTTGGTCAGTGGGACAGAACCACAAATTCATGAACACGCCATTGACAGCCTTTGTAGCTGACTTGTTAAACACCACACCACTGCAACAGCTGTGTCACAGCCAGTCTCTCTACAGAAAATAATCTGTCTCGAAGAAGAATTAAAGGCTGGAATGAGGTGCATTCTCTCACTTCTGACATCTGAGCATAGAAAAATATTTGTCTAAGCCTGTAGATAGCCTGAATCGGTGGCTGAGGGGCACGAGCTGCTGCATCAGTCAAATTACTGTCAGAGCAGGCAGCAGCCTGGGGGTGGCATTGGGGGAGCAGGAGATTTGAGTGGGTGCTGCTGCTGCCCAGGAGAGCCCCGCCATTCATCAGTCTACTGCTCCCCGTCACAGCCTTGCCCCCTCTCCTTCCCCCTGCCTGGTCAGTGAGCACTCCAGCTCCACACCAAGCATTTCCAGCAGTCATGGAGCATGGGAGGGCAACCATGCTCTATCCCCAGCAAAATCAAGTGCTGCTTAAATGCTTTACATCTGTGAGCTGGGTTTGTGCCAGTTATCTGTGAAGCCCACGTGGCTAATCTGCATTTTGCTACCTTGCCTCATCTCCCTGCCACCCCACTCCAGATACATACCTGATAGGAAGCGCTTTGTCCTGCTATCATATCATGGCTTATTGAAGTGGTCTGCACACAGAAGGAGTGGATATTTGGGAACAAACTTATTGCTCATGCAGAACCGCTCTGCATCTTCTCTGGAGGCAGGAAATGGTCCCAGCCTTCCTGAGGAGAAGCAGCAAATCTCTCCTGTGTGGTGACTGCCTCTGCCTTTTTAAGCCGCTCAGACTTGAAGATCTCCTAGGAGCTTTTTCCATCAGAATACAGAACACATCTATAAAATATGGAGAAAAAACAGTCAGGCAGACAGACGACATGGATTATCTCTAATAATATAAATTATGTCATCTGTGACCTTTGTAGCAGTAGCACTACTGTAGACAGCATTAATGTAGAGAAGCTGCACTAAGTAGAAAATTCTGCTTCCCTTACTGTTTTATGGTTGAAATGGCCATAGACTTTTTCTTTTGAGCTCTAGATGAATCACTATAAATATCTAGCATAACTTTAACAAGATTAATTATGTCAAGAAATAAAAATAATTTTGTTTTTACAATTTAAATGAGGATAAGATTTTAAATATGGCAGGTTTTTTAGTAGTGAAGCTCTGTAGGCTTGCATGATCACTCATCCATGAAGAAGTATGTTTTCTGGAACTATCTGGGTGTAGAACAGCTGAAGACATGAGAGTTTTTTCAAATAACACAAAAGAGGTGTACACTATATGCTCCATTTTATCTTTCACTGGGTACCTGTAACTCCTGTGATGAAGTCAAGTGGAACCATGTGTGCGTGTCCAAAAAGAGTGGGTTGGTTGCGGTCAGTCAGCGAGACATGGTGCCGGTTCCCCCGGTTGCTGCATGGAGGCTTAAATGTTTAAAGTTCAGCCAAGCATAAAAGCTTGTAGGATCAGGACAGGCATTTCAAGTATAAATTACATAGTTCTTGTGCCATGCCAATCCCTTTGACCTGCAAAATAGCCCAATGAGTGCATAGTGCAAAGTGATATGTAAAGGAAAGGTCTATGTATCTCCATTGTTTATCTGTAAGGAACACATAACCAATGAAAAAGTGGATGGCCTGTTGAAGCAATATGTAATTGTGGTTATATTTAATAGTAGAGGGCAAGCTGAATTCATCTACTCACAAGCTTAACTGCATACAAATCATTGAAGTCTTGTAGTAAAAAGATGATCAGAATTCATTTTAAAGCTATTATAGTAATTTAAAACAAGACAGTTTTTAAAAATAGTGATGTATGCCCGTGATCCGTATTTCTAACAATTTGCACGTTAGATTTTTTAAAATCAAATTCTTCCTCTGATTGACTTGAGTGAAAATCCAATCAAATTAGCATTTTAGAAAATATGACCATTGTAATTTTCAGAATACAATGATACTTTAGATATTATACTTTAGCTGTCATAAAGACAGATAAATATGCAAGAGAGGCACTGTGGGGGACTTGAAAGGTTGATTCGAATGAGCGCTTTTGTGTTTGTCTACATTAGGTTTTTATATAGCATCTGTGACTTTGGTACCTACACATTGACATCTCCTCACTGCTTGATGGTGATATAGAAAGCATTTATATCAGTTTAATGAAGGTATCAGTTTCATAATGCGTTATTGATATTTTATTCATAAGTTTGATATAATAATTTTAAATAGTTCAGCAAATACTTATTTCTTTTCAGATCTGTTTAAAAATTATCAAAATTCTTCATCACTTTCTTTCCATCGACCATTCCAATTTTACCATCTGGCTATATTCTCATAATTCTTTTCAATGTCATATGTTATGTGTTGATTTGTCACATTTACAAAACTGTTGGAAGGCCTTAATCAAACCAGAATACCCTAACTCTTCATAGGAGAGCATTCAGCATTTTCTCATCCTACTTCTCACCAACTGAAGTGGGAGTCTTGACTATCTAGGGGTGGAAGCACTTGCTATTAATGCCAGAACTATTTGTATTATGACTCTCAGCATGAAATTTAGTGAGTTTAGATTATTGAGGTGATAATAAAAATCATTGTATTGTTGAGTTTGAAGACTCTAAAAGGCAGTGGTAAGCTCCTTGGTCATAACTGCAAAAGCTGACTAGAGCTCATTTGTCTGCACGGAATACTTTACATTTAAATTAGGATTGTGTGAAGTAGAGATGGAAGGATTACTAGGTGTGAGAGATGAATGAGGGAAAGCATTGTAGTCTATGCAGAAGGAGGATAAGTACTGTAGTTCATCTGCCATAAGAGATGGATTACAATGAATCTGAAGTGGAAGAAGGTTTACTTAGGAATTATTAGCAGTGGTTTGCTTTTAAGTAATCTATTAGTGTAATAATATATGTATAGTTATGTGAGTGTAATGTACCAGGGAAAAGCGGAGTTTATTTCTAGATATATTGAAATGATGTGCTGTTTACAGTATAGGCAAGACAGTAATATATCTGGAGCTTCCATGCAAAAAAAACCTCATCAAAACAAAAAGGCAGGATAAACAAAAATCAAAACAAAAATTGGCAAAGATTCCAGCAGATGGAAAAAAGTGTATGCTCTTAGCACTTGTGAAAGATTTAACTGTTAGCAAAAAGTATTTGATGGGTAAATTTGCAGCTAAGACACATATAGCAATGGCAAAACCATGCTTTTCTTTGCACACAACGGCAGCAGTGGTTATTTTACTGAATGTTCTCAAAACTTCATAGAGTGGCTTTCAAAACTTTGGTTTCTTCCAGAGGCTGGAAGAGGTGGTTGCAGGTTGCCGTCTCTGCCTAGCCTCCCGTTCACCTGAGAGCACGAATTTGATGGGCACAACTGATTAGACTGTATGTTTTTTACATGGCCATGGTGCATACATAGATTTTTTATGTCTAAATACTGCAGGGTGTCTAGAGCTGTATTTCCACAAGAAGTATGCTGGAAGGGAGTGTGGGAGATCTGAAGAGGATGTGGATAGTGTGCATTTCACCTCATCCTGCCCACAGGGTGTAATTTGCCCTCAGGCTGCATGGTAGTGTCAGGTTGCTCAAGGAGCTTCTGAACAAGTTCACATGGGTCATGTAGGCTCTTTAAATGCAACTTCATGGGGGTTCACAGTTCTAGAAATGGGGCTAGGCTGCTCCAAGTACCTGACCCAGCTCATTTAGCACAAGTGGAATGAGCAAATTCAGCTTAATACAGCTCCACTCACCTTGCTGGTTCAGTCACATCTGTGATGGACAGGTTGGTTGGTAACCATTAATGTAGCCATAGCAGCAAGGATATCCATGTTCTCTCATAGTTGTAAGAAAACATTTATTTTTTTCCTTTTAATAGCCCAGCTAGCACCTCTGAAACTTATTTGGAAGGACCCAGAAAACAGCCATTAGGTACTGTTAGAATTCAGTCTCCTTGGTACATGTACCCCCAGAAGTGGATGATTAAATCCAAAGAAACAGATGGTTTTAGGGTTGTTCTGAATAGCTCAGTTACCAGACAGCTTGGAGGAGAAGGTGGGTAAAAGTATCTAGAAATGGGATTTTTTCATGTGATCAGATAATTTATAATATTGATATGATGAGCACATAAAGAGAATGTATATATATATATATACATTATGGTATATAGATACACATAAAAACGTGAATACTGGACTGATGTATTTTTACTTCTGTACCAGTAAAAGTACAAAAACTTTTTTGCACAAAGTTTTTCCAATACTAAGGCTCAACTGATAACTTATACACATTTCCTAAATGTATTTGAATACAGTTATATTTCCTTGCCTGTCAGATATTTGTTAATAGCCATTCTGCTGACGTCTTTGTTATGCTGCTGCTTAGTTGACAGAATTTCATCTGCATAAATGGGTGGAAAGTCCTCTCCTCGCATGTCCAACAAACTGGAGACAAAGTGCCTGCCAGTGTTTTAATTTCTTTTGCATGTTCTGGTTAGAGAGTGAGAAGAATGCTTTCACTCCACAGTGTCATGAATATGGTAATCTATGGAAATCACAGAAAGCAGGTACTTAAGTTAAGCACATACTGTACTACAGGAATCCCTGATGAATTCAAGTCTCTTCTGTTTAGAGAAGATGTTGTTGTCTATTAAGTGACAGACTGCCAGATGTTCATGAAGTAGCACAGTAATGTGTATCAGTATCTTCTTTTCTTCACCCCAGAAGGTAACATTTTCTTTATCATCTATGTCATCCTGGCTTTTGATTGTAAATGTCTAAGCTTGCTTCAAATATTAACTCCTTTTTGTTTTATTGATGAATATTTCATGACTTTAGTACATTTGTAGAATGTAAGTTTTTGCTGCACTATAATAAGCCTATAATCCTAAAATCTTTTCCTTCACTTGGTATATATAAGCTGCTAAAACCCAAACATTTGAAATAGAACATGAAGAATAACTTGTGATTTTGAGCTAGTAGAGAAAATTTTGGCAGTGTTAGAAAAATTATGAAAGAAGAAATAATTGTTATTTTAAATAATGGTTTTATCTGCACGCTCAAGCATGGTACTATTATTTATTATTATACTGTATCTTATGGTGAGGTTACAGCAATATGTTTTCCTAGAACACATGTTAATGTTCTGTTTAGTCTCAGAATTACTGCAGGGCTGGAGGTTAGCTCACCTGCTTTAAATAATCATGGTCTAAAGAGAGGGCAGAATAACTGAGTAACTAAATGCAATGGTATATACACATGCAGGGTTGGGAGCAGAGGTTACAGGAGCAAGTATATGTGCAGTTATTACAGGTTATTGAGACAGCACTGTTTACGAAGTAAATAAAAATTCCAGGAAAAAAAAAAAATCAAAATAACTGAAAGGCAAAGTTCTTTTTTTTTTTTTTTTTTTTTTTTTCCTGAAGAATTGTTGTGTTCTGTCCTTTATTTCCACATCATTAAAGGCAGTGATGCCAGTAATGTCTCAGCTCTAAGAAACAGAACCATGAGAATGTGTGAACCCATTAATACAAGGGACAAATTCTCTGCAGCTCCTTGGTAATGTAACTACAGCACCTCTGGGGGCTGTAACAACTGGTGTAAGGCCCAAGAAGCTCACTATCAGATGGAAACTGATAGAGTGAAGTATGCCATCCTCTCCATGGCATGCCACCTGCCAGCGTGCCATGGGAAGGACTCACACAGGATTCCCTGCTGGAGGTTTGACATGAACCCTACTGCCATCTGGATGACTCGGTCATGCCATGGGCCCTTATCATGCAGTGTATGGGAAGGGCCAATATGTCAGCATTGCCCAGCTGACACAGAAAAGAGCAACTATTTAAGATAATTTAGCTTTGAATGTCTGAAAATGTGAGAACATCTAAAAGAATAAGAATTAGCAGCTTCAGTTTCCCTGTTGCCATGCATACTAGTTTTCATTAGTTAAGCAGTTTACCCCATTAGTGGGGGAAGCTTGTACACATATTCTCTCCATATATCTATAAATATGAATATGTGCATTATTTGCCATGTTCAGAGGAACAGAAATCAGCTTTTGGCTTTATTGTTGGGTCGGGGTTTTTTTCCAGAAAGAGCACAAGCTATCATGACATTGTGACAAGATTTTGTTGTTATTGCTGTTGCTGTTCTTTGGTACTGGGACTTTGTGTTTTCTTCCTCTCTGGAAATGTTAGCATTATGTTTCATTGTATTCTCCCATAACAAGGAAGAAAGCAGATACCACTTCAGGAAACTTCAGTAATCTTTTGTTGTTGTTGTTGTAAAGTTGCAAGAGAGTGGAGGCAGACCACTGAATGGAAACTGTTGTGCAGTGTAAAGTGTGTTTAAGGCCACATGTACGTGCAGCATATAATAAGGATTCTAGACATATGCAGCCATTTTGAGCACATTAGACTTTAGAAAAAATAAACTTGAAGGATTCAGAAGCAACTGGAAAAAATCATTAAAATTGAAACTGGTTTCTCTGGAAAACTTTATACATCAAATATAGAAGTTTTCCACATGAACAAATGTGGGTCAAACATTACTAAAACCTTTGTGCTGAGGGCATATAAAATGACCCATACAAACCTGATTTAAATTCTTGTAGCTCCTGGCTGAGGGCAGCTGTCTACCTTGCTTAAATGTTAATGTTTCCCTTATCTGATTGCCTTTCTGTACCATGCTCCCACTTACAGGGGTCCTGCTTCACCTATTACCCTCTTCAAATCTATTCATTCTTGTCTGCAGTCTTCATACCTTTAACTGTGTCTGAGGTGGTCACTTGGCTGTGTAGCCTCCAAGGCTGTTACACTCTGTTTTTACTTGCTTAGCTGCTTGTCTTCCCAGTTCTCTGAAGCCAATGAGAAACCTTCCCAGATGCAGTCCTGCCAAGGCAATAAAGGGATGAAGCTCAGCTTTTGTGCATGTTTACAGAAGGGAGTGGTATTTCGGGAGGATAGCTAAACCAACTACAGATCAACTGTTCTTCGTAGGAAGGGAATAGTGACTATGGATTTATGAAGGGAAAACCACATTTGACCAACTCAATAACCTACTACAATGCAATAACTGGCTTGGCAGATGAGAAGAGAGCAGTAGGTGTTAATTTTAACAAGGCTTTAAACACTGTCTCCCATAGCATCCTCATAAACAAACTGGTGGAACCTGCTGTAGCTGACCCTGCTCTGAGCAGGAGGCTGGACTGGATGAAACATTTATGCTTGAAAAATATAAAGTATGTGAAGTAAGACAATTTAGCTTCAGTTCCATTTCCAGATTCTTGAGGGACATCACTGTGTCACTTAAAATTGTTTAGATGTTGAAAGTGCACAAGAGGAATTTAGAGAATGAATGCATACACATCTTCATACCTCAGACTGAAGGCAACACTCAAGTGTAAAAGAAATTGGATGATGACATTATATCCAATATGGGAAATCCTTCACACATGAGGGAAGCAGTATTTTTGAAATATGTTGCCTCGTAGCTAAATGATAGAGCTACCTCAAATTTCCATGATCGAGTGATCCCTAGAATTGTTTATTGCAAGTTCTTCCCTTACCTTGTGACCATTGTTCCCTGAAAATAATTTTTATGAAGATTATTATTTTCCAGTGTTATTTTAGATGTCCCATCATCAGCGTATACCAACAGGATATACTTCAGATCTACTGGAGTACTGTAGGAGACTGTTGCTGATTTTTAGTTTATGATGGTACCTAGGCAGTGTGTGGTGGGTTGACCCTGCATGGGCACCAGGTGCCCACCAGAGATGCTCTATTGCTCCCCCTCCTTAGCTGAACAGAGGAGAGAAAATATAACAAAAGGCTCATAGGTCAAGATAAGGACAGAAGGATCACTCACCGATTACTGTCATGGACAAAACAGATGCCTTGGAGAAATTAGTTTAATTTTATTACCAGTCAAAATCAGAGTAGGATGAGAAATAAACCCTAAATTTTAAAACACCTCCCCCCGACCCCTCCCTTCTTCCTGGGCTTAACTTTCATCCTGGATTCTCTACCCCTCCTCCCCACTACAGCGGCACAGGGGCACGGGGAATGGGGTTTGTGGTTAGTTCATCACACATTGTCTCTGCCGCTCCTTCATCCTCAGGGGGAGGACCCCTCACACTCTTCCCCTGCTCCATCACAGGCTCCCCCACCATAGGAGATAGTTCTCCACAAACTTCTCCAACATGGGTCCTTCCATGGGCTGCAGTTCTTCACAAACTGCTGCAACATGGATCCCTTCCACAGGCTGCAGTCCTTCAGGAACAGACTGCTCCAGCGTGGGTCCCCCACAGGGTCACAAGTCCTGCCAGTGAGCCTGCTCCAGCATGGGCTTCTCACAGGGTCCCAGCCTCCTTCAGGCACAGCCACCTGCTCTGGCGTGGGCTCCTCCACGGGCTGCAGGTGGAGATCTGCTCCACTGTTAACCATCATGGGCCGCAGGGGCACAACCTGCCTCACCATGGGCTGCACCACCAGCTGCAGGGGAATCTCTGCTCCGGCACTTGTAGCACCTCCTCCCCCTCCTTCTGCACTGACCTTGGTGTCTGCAGAGTGGTTTCTCTCACACGTTCTCTGATTTTTGGCTGTCAATGCATAGGGTTTTTTTTCCCCCTTCTTAAATATGTTATCACAGAGGCTCTACCATCATCCCTGATGGGCTTGGCCTTGGCCAGCAGCGGGTCCGTCTTGGAGCCAGATGGCATTGGCTCTGTCAGACATAGGGGAAGCTTCTGGCAGCTTCTCACAGAAGGCACCCCTGTAGCCTCCCTCACTACCAGAACTTTGCTATGTAAACCCAATACACTGTGCCATCTGAAATGTGGGTCTTCTAACATTAGATAGTATCCAGCCCCTTAGTAGGAGACAGCTCCCAAATAAGCAACCCATGACTACATCATGGAGACATATGTGGACTTTCCCAGAATAAGGAGCAGATCAGTTTCAAAGTTAGAAATAAAGTCTGGGTCGTCTGACACATATTCCACTTCCCTGTTCACTAGCCTGTTCCACCAGTTAGGCTACTTGCTGACGTGCTCATAAAAATTGCAGAAATTTGAAGTGGAGGATTCTCTCTACTTTTTACCATTAGGAAACAAGCACCTTTTTTAGTTCTTAATATGCTCAGTTACCTTTAGATTGATCCATGAATAAATTATAATCAAAACAGACTTACTCACCTTAAAGCTCTCCCAGCTTAAGGTTTTCATTGTTGATTCATTATGTTGTCAGTTCTCTATTGGCAGGGTAATGCTTTTTTATATCTGGATAGAGACAGTTTTAGTGGAAGATACTGTTATCTTTAAATGAGTGGATTTAGCTTTTCTGGTGAGAACAAATTCATCAATGATGAATCCCTGGAGAAAGTACTGAAACAAAAATCACAATGTTGCTGGAGATTTATATAGTTCATCAGTTAAAAATCAGATTTTGGAAGTCAGGGGGGCATGGATATTTTTCCTTTCTTTCTGTAAAATACTCCAGCACAGTATTTCAAGCTTCCAGTTTTGTGATAATGCAGTTATGAACAATGAAATAATACCACTTAATATTTTTATTTTGTTTCCATTCTTGATGTTATCACTCCAATATAAACACATTGAATTATTGCTATATAGAGACAGATGGATACAAATAATGTGGCTATAGACATCACTGATACAGATATATAAGTAGACAAGAATTATCTAATTACTCTTCTTGTTTCAATCTTCTAACCACTGGCTATGAACCACATACATTAATTGTTTTTTTCTAGGCAGATGTTGATATGACAAAGATATCAGTGTGTGAAGAGTATAGTGACATTGGAATATCTGGAATTTAAAATAAAAACCCACAACATACTGTAGAAAGATTTCAAAAGCAGACAGAGTAAAACTCACCAAGTTCTGTGTTTGTACTTTCACTGGGAATTGTGCTATTAAATCCCCCATGTTCTTAGAAAGGTATCCCCTATAATGATTAGAGGTGATTTAATTTTAAACTCTTAAATATCCATCTCTTCAGCAGTTCTTTCAACATGTTTCCACTTTGGCTATATCCAATAACCAGCTTCATTAAAATATTGCTTGCCATTTCATATGGCCTTTGACTCCAAAACATTTGAAACCACAGCTCTGAACAATAAGAAGTCTCATCAGCGTTCCCTGTATCTGCGCATTGCTCATAAGGGGAACCATCAATAAGTCTTTCCTAAGATCCTGAGGCTACATTTTCATGTATTATTTATTGTTATAGAAAAGATTGCTGGTTTTCAATGTTGTTTGATGAAATTTGACTTGGCTGCTTGTGAACTACGGGAGTCCAAACACAAAATAACCAGACCATTTGTATGGGCACACAGTCACCTTCTGTTAAATCAGTGGAAGTTCATTGTGTATGCCCAAACCTGGACTAAGACCTAGCTGTTTCTTAATTATTTTAAATTCCATTTAATCTGTTTATTGATAGAAAACCAGCAATGCACAGCAAAGACTAAGGCTGGATATGTGTTTTCTAGATTAATCATAATGTCATTTATTTTTAAAAGATACAGATTATATATCTTAATTTAACTACATGCATGTTATTATGAAGTGTGGATTATGGTACTGATGCTATTTGCACACTTCAAAATGTATGCTGTGCATACATGTAGCTATGTTAGATGTAAATATCTAAATACCTCCTTCTCACAGCTTAGAAAATTAACTCATTTGCTTTTCTAATTTGCTCTGCACCTCTACACAGAAATTTTTTTTTTCCACACTTTTCCTTATATCACCCATTTCATTTTAATATACTCAGTATTTCTGTCTGTAGAAATTAGGAGATTGGGCATACATTAAGACAACAGAAAAGTAAAGGATTTATTCTGCAAAGATTTGGCTATTCTTTCCAAAGATGATCTTCAATCAGTCAAGCCATGAACAACTGTCTCCTCTCTCTACTGCTTCAGTTAAAACCTCAGCAAAATTAACTTTGCTACCTACTCTGAATGTCAGCAATTCAATTCCTGGCCAGACAGGGAAGAGTCTAAAAATGCTTTGTCATCAGGTCTCCTGCCCTCTCAAACCCAAAGTTGTTGGCATCAGCACATAAATTATGGAGAGAAAATAGTTTCTCAGTGACACAGCTACTACTTATTCATAGCTAAAATGTATTTCTAATTAATGCAGCCTAGCAGACATACAAGAACACTTTTTATCAAAATTTATAATTTTTAGATTTTTGCTAGAAGTCTTAGGCTCTCTAAAAGTCATATAAAGAATTGAGTCTGTGTGTGCTTTAGAGCCGATTGGTTAGATTGAAATTAGACAATTTTTTCCTTCTGCTCATTTTTCTGTTTAAAATAATTATGGTTTTGCTGTCTTATTTGACTTTGGTATGTAAGACCACTACCTTACTCCTGTCTGCAGTAATATTTAAAGCCTTATTTTAAGACATCCTCAAACATTTCCTTTCCAAAATCATGTATGGCAACTGCAGAGAAAGGAAAGTTTGTTTGATGTCTGTAAGGAAGCCCTTGAATACTCAGGAACAAAGTTTCCATTGAACAGACAAAACAAGAGCCCTTTGCTGATGGGCAAACTCAGGCTACATCTAGATTTGGGACAGGTGGAGTCTGCAACATGCCCCACAGTTGTGGTCTTGCATTTGGCAAGACTGAGGCTTTGTCCCAGAGTACAACTCAGACCCAGCCTGCAGAGGAGGGCACCTCCTCTGGAGAGCACCATGAGACTGCGAGTCTTCTTCTGACTTGAAGTTAAGTCTTGGAAGCAGGGAAGCATTTCCAGGACTTCACCCTCAGGCTGTGTGCTCAGAGTGCCAAAAACCTAGCAGCCAAGAAAGCTTTTATTTGTCATAACAAGAAGCCTAAGGTCCCAAGGTTGGGTATCATGACTGACAGAGCTCATTGAGGAATTTTTCTCCTAAGGATTAGCCAAAGAGCAGGGTAATCTCTTCTGGATTTACTTCATTTTAAAAAATAATAATTTCTAAATTTTTAAATAATTCTGGTTTTAAAATTCACATTGAAATTACCTCTTAAAAAATTGATAACCACAGCAGTACTGTATCTTGTTCGATATGCTCTTTGAGGTTGTATTATTAGCGTGAATTAATGCTAGCAACTGCTGAGGCTATGTATCCCCTGTTACTACCTGCTAGTTTCTGCAATACTGCAGTAGCTTCTGAACAGGGTTTAGTTAGGTGGATAAAATATCTTTACAATATAAGGAACTAGTTTCAGGGGAGGAAGGACATGGTCTTTTGCATTAAGCAAAAATCCATGATTTCTACTCTTTTTCATTCACCTAAATCTGTGATTGAAGCACAGTACGGTTGCCCATGTCTGCTAGGTAAGCAAAGGGACTTTTTCTTTCAGGAAGCCGGGTATTTATGAAATCTGAACCAGCACCTTCATGGTTTTGGGTGAGACATTAGTTTTGCAGTTCAGTGACATCTTCCTCAAGAATTTGCGTAACTAGGTTCAAGGATTAAATGTTGCAGAAAAGACTGCAAGTGGGACATAGATGTAAATTAGGAGATT
Organism: Athene noctua; assembly: GCF_965140245.1. Classification (NCBI taxonomy): domain Eukaryota; kingdom Metazoa; phylum Chordata; class Aves; order Strigiformes; family Strigidae; genus Athene; species Athene noctua. Next base: position 20,712,537 of record NC_134041.1, on the reverse strand, counting down.
AGAATGTGTTTCATTTCATTTGATGTTTGTTAGCCTTCTTTGACAGGTCAAGACAGCCTTCTGTTATCAGAATGCAAAATACATGTTGGTAAGCTTTAAAATATATATATATATATATATATATATATATATATATATATATATTCAGATATCCATACAAATAATCTTAAAGATGGAACCCTTCTAGGTAAACTGACAATTTTATGATACCTTTCCACGTACTACAGAAATAAAGTTACTCATTTGAATTATTTAGAATGATACATTTCATGTATAAGCAAGTATGCAATGGGGAAATATAAGACTGTTGGATGCTGACCTGCAATTCAGCTATTTTTCTGCTGTGGTATATTAATATTTTAATATTCAATATATATTTTCAAGTCAGATCCTGAAGCTCCTATTTGATTTTTATTCACTTCTCACTCTGGTACAGTCTCACTGATTTCAATTTCAACTTCCTGAATAAGAGGAAAGTTACACTCAGCAAGGACTTAGGATCTCACCCTTGGGATCAGACTCACCTTTTTGCTTCACCCATTCATTAAGCATAATCATGTTTTCTGGTTTTTGTTTCAGAAACTACCTAGTTTTGGGCCTTACCTGGAACAACGCAAAAAGATAATAGCTGAGAACAAGATTAAACTGAAGGAACAGAGCATGGCTGCTGTGCTTCCCAAGAAAAAGCATTTCATTCCGAAGAAGCCCATTCCAGCAATCAGGGTAACAAAAATACACGCTTATGCATAAGAAATGATCAGCTATCCGTCAGTTGACATGCACAGTCATTTCTAGCAGCTTGAGCTGGTTATTACTGCTTTTAAGCTTGTTAGAGGGCATCAAAGACAACTATTTATACAGACTTTCTAGCTTTTAACCAAAATCGATAGGAAATTATTTGTGATGTACATGTATAGGTATTTCCCTAATGTCATTTTTCAAAATGAAGATATTCAGGCAATGGAATGGTAATTGTAGAACAAGGCAATGGTAATGCTTTGAAGAACAAAGTAGAACTGCTAACAATTTCTTTCGGTTTGAATGCTACAGTGTAAGCTCAGTTTTGCATGATACCTTTTGATTACTTGCAATGTGCTAAATACCTCCATCTCTCATGTAGGATCAGTGGAAAAGGTTGGTGTTCAGTACATATGAAACCTGTGTCATAGGTTTTCAGACTGAACTTTTAAAGCTGGAGAATGTTTATCTAAGTAGCTGATCCACCATCTACAATGAGTAAATGTCAAGGTGAAAATAAAACCTGTGACCCCATCTACTGCATAATCCATACATTGGAGCTTTCCCATTCCCTTATGTATCCAATAAATGTCAATAAAATAAAACATCAAAAGCTAATTATTGTAGGCGTTCACTTCAGGCCTTACTTAAACTTCATGTCTGAGTAGGAAAAAGAAGCAGGCAAAAAAATTTTTTTTCTTTTTTAAATCATGTAGGCCTTTTTATAAAGCAGTGTGAAAATTATATCTCTTGAGTTTGTTGACTGTCTTCCTCATATGTGTGAGAATAGATATCTACAGATAGATAACTTTCACTGTATGATCAGACCTGTAAGAATTCTTGCAAAAATAAGGCCAAACATAAAATACAATATGAGCAGTGGCTCAAAATAACACATAATTCCCCAGGGAATTTTGCAGTTTACCAACACATGCAGTATTCCAAGCTAACTGGTAGAACTGCAAAATCAGACAAGAAGAAATTTTGAGTCATCTCAAGTTAAATAGTTTGCCACTTCTGTAGACCTCTCTCAGTTTTTTGGACTGCTTATTTTGGTTTATTTATTTGGTTTATTGAAAATCACTCCCCTCCTCTTGTGCTGAGGTTCCCTTCTTTATGTATACAAAAAGTTCCAAAGAACAGCAATCTACTCTTTTTTTCTTCCTGCTATGGTGAGCATTTTCAAAGCCTACTTGACCTCAGAGGTTTTATGGTTCTGTTCTCTTTGCAGAGAAAGTATTGATGTAGGGAAAAAGAAAAAGAAGAAGAAACAGCCAATAACTGCATTTTCAATGAGATAGCTTACTTCTGAAAACAGCAGAAAACCAAAAAACTGATACCATCGAAAAGCAAATAAACTGAATGAAGGAAGAAATTTAGCAAGAGAAAAAAACAGACATAAAAACTTGAAAAAAAATAAATAAAAAGTTGAGGTTAATAATTTATCAAGCCTAACTCCAAGTAAAAAAGCAAAAAAGAACCAAGTAGTAGGAGATAGATTAAAAAGAAATAAAAGGGGCCCTACTGCAGGGAAGAGGAAAATTAATTCCCCAAACAAAAAACTTCTGTTTATAAAGACATTGAATACTTTCATGTGGTGTCTGTGAGGAGCTCCTCAGCTAGAGAAATCAGGTTAGCATCTTTCTCACAACTTCATTTAAATGAGACTGAAAAAAGACTGAAGCAAGTAGAAGAAGGTTGGAATTACCAGAGTGCATTCTTGACAGTCTTTCAGTCTGACCATGTCCTTAGAAGGGAATGTTTTAACCATAATGAGCAAAACAGCAATGAGAGATGCCCACTAAGAAATAGGAAAATACCTGGGTTTTTCTTCAAGTAGGGAACCACTACAAAGGGAGGTTTTAATAAATTTTATTATTAATAGATCCATCTATTATTATATTATAGAGAAAATCTGCCAGGAGGATTCCGAATATCCATTAAAGAAGCTGAGTGAAGCTTAATGAAAAAAGGTGATTTATCTGATACCCTTCCCTGATCAGGAATTCTCCACAGAGAGAGGCAGAGGAACTCAGACTTGAGTGATTTATTCATAACTGTCCAAGAAGTATTCACATTTAGAATTGCAAATCCCAGACTGTCTCCAAGTAGTTCTGTCTTGACTGACCCTTTAGAGAGGAGAGAATACGTTCTGTTAGTTCAAACTAAGATATCAGGTGGTGGTGGGAATGGTCAACTCTTATAGCTAGTCCCAGCCTAACTCTAGTTTTTTAGAGGAGTGAAGAGGTATGCTTGAAAGCTGATTGGACCTGAGAGATAGCTGTCCTTGAAAGAGCTATGACCCCTCCTTTGGCCAGTTGTGTTTTTGGAAGGTTGCTACAAATTTCCCGATGCCTGCCCAGAACTCTCTCATCTGTCTAATCGGCTGTTGGGTTGGTGATATGTAAATTCCAACATTTGTTTAAATTCCACATGCTGCCAAAATGCTTTTTTTTATAGATTTTAAAACCCTCTGTGACTATCCAAAATCTAATTTAATTTTTGGATAGCTTTTCCCATGGCTTTTCTCTTTATTTTCTTTATTTTTCAAATATTAATTGAAACTGCATACTTTGATATTCAGCAGAGTTGCTTCTTCTTTTCTCACTTGTCTGTAATATCAGAATTTCTGCCATATGTGGAGATGTGCCCTGGATCTTTCCTTTTCAGTTGCATTTTTGTACAGCTCCCACTCATGTATTTGCATACCTCAGGTTACCTCCTTACTACTTTAATTTCTTTCCTGATACATTCCTATGTGTTTTTCCTAATAATTTAGATTTTTGTCCTTCAGGGCCTACACTGTAATATTTGAACATGATTTATCTGCTTGTTTTATTTCTTCCCTTTTTAATCGACAGGTCTTGCTGTAGAGATTGCCCTGTTTGGTAGTTTAAACGCTCTGGCATAGCTCCGTTTGTCAGCTTAGCTAGGGCATGACATGTTGTTCCACCTGTTGCAAACATAGTCATAGAGATCCTCAAGCTTAAATTCTTTGTTTGAGCTATTTTTCACCCTTGTGTGTACAGATATCACAGAATCAACTAAGTTGGAAAGGACCTTGAAGATCATGTAGTCCAACCGTTAACCAAACACTGACAGTTCCCAACTACACAATATCCCTGAGCACTATGTCGACCCTATTCTTAAACACCTCCAGGGACGGGGACTCTACCACCTCCCTGGGCAGCCCATTCCAACGCCTAACAACCCATTCTGTAAAGAAATACTTCCTGACATCTAGTCTAAACCTTCTCTGGTGCAACTTGAGGCCATTACCTCTTGTCCTGTCGCTTGTTACTTGGTTAAAGAGACTCATCCCCAGCTCTCTGCAACCTCCTTTCAGGTGGCTGTAGAGGGTGATGAGGTCTCCCCCCAGCCTCCTCTTCTCTAGACTAAACACTCCCAGTTCCCTGAGCCACTCTTAGTAAGACCTGTGCTCCAGACCCTGCACCAGCTTCATTGCCCTTCTCTGGACACGCTCGAGTCATTCAATGTCCTTTCTGTAGTGAGGGGCCCAAAACTGAACACAGCAATCGAGGTGCGGCCTCACCAGTGCCGAGTACAGGGGTAAGATCCCTTCCCTGTCCCTACTGGCCACGCTATTGCTGACACAAGCCAAGATATGTTTACATAGTCTTTTGCACATACATATATGCAGGTCTTTTTATGCTGATGTGATGCCATAAGCACCCGGCTGGAAACCAGCACCATGAGAAGCATCTAGCCACATTTAGTCCTGTGCTGTCCTTAATCTATTAAACGCTCTTAAGAAATGATGTATATTGATCTAGGCACAGCACCATTATACCATAATGGTACCATTTGGATGCTTCCTGGCATGTATCTGGTTCAACATGAGTAGTTTTGGCTTGTGCTTGCCTATCTGGAAGAGACCTTATTGTAATCTTCACCATAAACATGGAGGTTTTGTACATTTCAGGTGGAACTATGTATGTGTCTCCCATAATTTATGGGACTCTAAGTCTGCTTCTCCCAAGTATTTGCTCCAACATGAATCACAGCAATAATCTCTCCTGCAGTAGCCCATAATGATCCCTTCTCTATCACAGTACCTCAGAGAATATTCTCATTACATGTGACAGTTCAAGCAAATTTAAGTTAGTCTTCAGATATGGGGAGAAAGCCTAGAGTCCAAACCCCCTCTCTCCCTCCCTGCTCTCACTGTAGAAGGACTGCCTCAAGTGATTCTATAATGGAATGGAATGGAATGGAATGGAATGGAATGGAATGGAATGGAATAGAATAGAATAGAATAGAATAGAATAGAATAGAATAGAATAGAATAGAATAGAATAGAAAATAATTTCAGTTGGAAGGGACCTATAATGATCATCTAGTCCAACTGCCTGACCAATTCAGGGCTGATAAAGCATATTATTGAAGGTATTGTGCAGATGATGCTTTAACACTGACAGGCTTGGGGCATCAACCACCTCTCTAGGAAGCCTGTTCCAGTGTTCAACCACTCTCTTGCTAAAGAAATGTTTCCTAATGTCCAGTCTAAGCCTCCCCTGGTGTAGCTTTGAACCATTCCCACATGTCCTGTCACTGGATCGCAGGAAGAAGAGATCAGCACCTCCCTCTCCTCTTCCCCTTCTCAGGAAGCTGTAGAGAGCATTGAGGTCATCCCTTGGTCTCCTTTTCTGCAAACCAGACAAACCCAGACTCTTTAGCTGCTCCTCACGGCTTTGTTGTCCTCCTCCGGATACATTCAAGTGTTAACACCCTTCTTCAATTGCGGGGCCCAGAACTGCACACAGTACTCAAGATGAGGCCTCACCAACACTGAATACAGCAGGATAATCACCTCTTTTGAGCAGGTGGTTATACTGTGTTTGATGCACCCCAGGATGTGGTTTGCCCTCTTGGCTGCCAGGGAACGCTACTGACTCCTATTGAACCTGCTGTCAACCAGCACTCCCAGATCCCTTTCTGCAGGGCTGGTCTCCAGCCACTCCTCTCCCAACTTATACTTGGACCTGGCATTACTCCATACTAGGTGCAGAATCCAGCATCTGGACTTCTTAAATTTCATCCCATTAATCACTGCCCAATGCTTCAGTCTGACTAGATCCCTCTGCAAGGCTGCCATTGTGCGAGCAGCCCGTAAGAGGAAGGGCACTATGCTACTCTATGTAAAACTGGAATGACTGTGTATTCCAGATCATGGCTGATTAATATAACACCATTACAGTAATTACGGTGCTGTTTGCTATCGTAACATCTTGCCAGTTTGCTTGTCTCTTCTCAGGACAGCACATCAAGCAGAAGGTTTTGTGAGCTGTCCACAGTGTGTCCTGCTGTGTTTTCTCTTTGCAGCTTTCTTTTATCTAGACTGTATCTTGTTGGCAAGAACAGCGAAAGTTACTTATTTTGATACACTGTCAAACTGCATTTTTTCATCATGGTAGTACCTGTTTATCTCGTTTAATACCTATGAAATTCCTTGGGTTTTCTTTAATTTAGTTTAAACTAAAATCTGCATCAACTCTATAGTCTTCTGGTTCAAAACTTTTTCTGGAACACACACGCAAGTATATCTAAACCAGAAGATTGAGACACTTTGGTGTGTTCTTATTTTGCCTTTTCTGAACACTGATCATTGTATTTCAGCTCTTTTTTCTTTGTTTAGCCAGCTTGCAATCCCACTTCATGGCTACTTAAATTTCAGAGCTCTGTTGTGTCAGAAGCCTGTGTCAGAGGCCTCCTGAAACATAAAATTTGCCAGTTGGTTTTTTTTTTATTTATTGCCTCATGCTCTTCTTAAAGAATTGTGATAGATTCACAAGGCATAATTTTCATTACAGAAGCCCTGTTGAATTAACATGGTAAAGGTTAATTTGAGTTATTTTGTAAGCCCCTCTTTAGCTAGTACTGCAACTATTTTACTTGTTTTACTGAAGCAAAGCTTAGAGGTCCCTAAATCCCAGTGCATGTTTAATAACCTTTTTAACTATTGGCAAAGCATCTATAATCTTTCACTGTAAGGTTAGTTTTAATGAGATTACATATTTTTGTTAGCCCCTTTACTGTAAATTGAACTTAGTCATGTACTCTCGGATTCTGTTGACTTTTTCTTCTTTAATCCATAATTTTTTTTCTAATATTTCTTCTTTCATCTCTCTCTCTGACAGTACCTCATTCTTATTACCAAAAAAGAACAGGTGGAAAGCAGGTATGTCCCTAATGTAGAGAAACACTGGTACAGAAAGTAATTTACTTTCTTTGCAACCTTTGCATCCCCTTTTCATGCTCTCTCTGTATCCTAATAAGGGCACTTCTGCACACCACCTTGTTCTTTCACAACCTATCGAATCCTAAGATCTGCCCAAATACCCCATAAATAATAATGAACAGATAGAGTACATGGGATCAAGTGCACAACTTTGCCATATAAAAGTCAGATGCTTTGTTAGGATGTTTTTTTATTACTTGGTGGTGAATCAACTTCAGCATTTGTATCATGGTCAATGATCCCTCAGAGACTTGAAGACTGAGGTTGAGGCCTGTCCATAAGACAGACTGCTATTCACAACAGAAAGAACTCTGCTTCTGGTAATCTAAAGGCTACCCTGCTTTCCTTACCTGCCGTTGCCGTCATCCTCAAGTGCACAAAGTTCTCAGTCAGTGACCCTTTCTCTTGAACACAGTGTGACATGCAAGGTATTTTACGGTGACTCAAAAAAGTGCAAGAAGAGGACAAGCATGTGTGTTCTCTTTGAACTCTCTATACGAGATGCAGTACTCTGCACTGTGTATGGCTTTCTAATGAACTAATGAGAGGCCTGTGATGAGATCTCTAGAGCACAGTATGGTCTTTATAGTGTGGTCTGCATGAAGATGGACACAGCAGGCCCAGAAAGAGCCATACCTGAACCATGAATTGTATTTACAAATATTGGTTCACTAATATGATGGCTAAAGAAAAGCTAATACCCATAAAATATTTGATATATTAACATTAAAAATGCAGCTATAGTAATAAAAATAGCATTGTTAAAATAATACCCTACTGAATAGATCTGCTCCTTGTGTATACTCAAAACCACATCTGCCTAGCATAGTGACAAAATTTTTTTTTTCTGTACTCATTAGTAACATAAAACTAATGGATTGTGCTCTGATTCTCTCCATAGCAACTGAATTCCCTGCCAGTTCCAGTTGCAGGACTAAATTCCCAGTTTATTTTAGTACAGTTCTGTTGAGAAGAGTGGGACAGCACAGCAGTAATCAAAGGAGCACTCCAGGTCCCTGAGATTGCAAAGGTGTAATTTAGGACAAAATTTAACTTCCAGGTTTTTTGTTTTGGTTTGGTTTGGGTTTTTTTAATTGCTGCTGGTAATGCATAAGCCAGAAAGAACACAGCTTGACTTTCAGAACCTGGCTTCTGTTTGCAGGTCTGGCAGTCGGCAAAAAAACCCATTATACTGTAAACAGTGCAAATTTGATCCGGAGGCCATTGAGATATACTAAGTGTGGAATCCCATAGTGCCATTTTAGACAGTTGCTTTTTGGAGTGAAACTGCACTTTAAACAGTGAAAGCTGATTATTTCTTGCTGCACTGTTTATTTTGTTCCAAACATTCATGATTTGATGGAAACAAGAAGCTCTGAGATAGCTTGAGATGCTGTAAAAGAGTGCACCTGCAAAACATCTTTTAAGTACCATTGCTTTTTTAGTCAGTAAAAGTCTTGAAACTTTGCAAATGAATAAAGATACACTTTTTGCTTAAGAGAAAGAAGTGATTAAAAGACACAACACCCAGGAGTGTAAATGAGCAGTAAATCATTGATAGGGTCTTTTGAAATCATGTTCAGGCCTCTAAAATGCCATCATCCTCCCTATTTGGGATTTTAAGTCCCCAAAAGTGTACTTTGTGGGCTGTGAGAAGTGAGACTTGGTTACGAATTCAGAAATCACCATGCCATATGCATTGGTTTTGTTATTCCCTTTGTAAATTTGTGGCTGGAAAAATCTATTTTGATCATGTTCTTCTAATTAACCATTTCCTGAGCTCTCTAATGGTATTCCTAAACCTTAGACTGTCTCTCTTCTGTCCCCCAGCTGCTTCTCTGGAAGGCCATTAACCACCTCACTCCTTTCCCATTTAAAAAGCCTTTTCTAGTTTCCAGCTTTAAATTTATTCATGGCTGGCTTATAGTCATGCGTTCTTGTGCCAACATTGTCATTTAACTTAAATAGCTCTTCTCCCTCCCCGATGTATATATATGAAGAGACATCATATGCTTCCTCTGCTTTCATCTTCCTAGGCTAAACATCTTGCTGAGCTCTTTTTGTCTTCTCTCATAAGCAAGGCCCTCCATCCCATGATTATTTTAGTATCCCATCTCTGCAACCTGCTCGAGCTTTGTGGGTTTTGTTAACATCCAGACAGTATTTAAAGAATACAAATCTAAATCCAGAACCACCCTGCGAAAATTGTTAATTATCTATGCTGTTTAAAAGTCTGCTTTTGTTAGATTAAAAAGCCCTTCACTATCAGGAATTTTCCTTGTTGATACTTTTACAACATGAGCAGGCAGTGGAAAGCTACATCATTGTATGTTGTGCAGATTTTACATAATTTCTTCAAATTCTTCAGTACACAGACCAGTACTTGCAGATAACGTGTGCATTTGTGACATACAGTGGAATGTTTGGGGGCTATATACATGAAAGAGAGGCTTATAGGATACTTAGTATTGCTGGGGGCAGTGGATCACACAAAAACATATGTATTTTGAAACCTGTAGCAGGTATGATACAGACAAGCCTATATGAGACTTGAAACAAGCTGGAGTTGAATTCTACAACTACAATTTTTCAGCTGATACAGAAGACTGCAGAAACCTGAGAACAGTAGCAACCTGAAAAGTGCTGAGCAATTCCCAGTAAATCCATGAACTTCTCTAAGACATGGAAAAGAAAATACAGGGGTGTGAGCCATTCCTGAGATCACATTTGATTGAGTTAGTTACTGTAGCTCATCAGCGGAGGCACAGTAAAGTTCAAGTCTAGTCCTTTGCAATACCAAAGTAAAAAGTATTAGCTGAAACACTTCCATAGTAGTTAATTGACCTTTTACAGTGGTTTAAGCAAACAGATTTTACTTCAAATTTGCAGTCAATTTGGACCATGCACATATTCAGCTTGCACAGCTCTATTGATGAGTGCTAACTCATTAAGCTGTGATAACTTGCTCACTTACAGTCATCTGTCCACTCTCATTATGTTGCCTTTAGCAATATGCCATAGCTGGTTTATGCTGGAAGAGCATTAATGTTCTCTACATGTTGCTGAGAAGAACTGGAAGGCTTTTAGCATTAAATGAATGCAACCAAGGTGTTTCACATGTTAGCAACTTGGGGCTTTGGCACAGAGAAACATTTGAGTGTTTTTGCAACAAGAAAACAGTGCGATTTTCCTGTCCTTCTTCCTGGACTTAGGATATGGTTGAATTTCCTATTTCAACAGTCATTAAGAGCAACTTTGTAGATCCTACCACTGCATCCAACGAAAAAATAAATTTGTCTTATTGCACAAAGATGCTATTGTAATATAAGTGCTGAAGGCCAGGTAGGCCTTAACGTTAAAACTTCACTGAGATGAATGGGAGTCATTCATTCAGGAAGTAGAGCTGTTCTTGCAAGTTCTCAGCAGACTTGGGAAGACAAAGTTAGACTCATTATTTCACTTAATTCATGTAGCAGAGTTTTCCTTTAGACCTAACATTGATAAAGACATATTATCCTATTGCTCTGATGTGGCATAGGAATAACTAGGGAATAATTAGTTTGTTTGAAAGTAAGGCTGCCCAAAATAAGATATGCAATGAAAGTTTCAGTTACTATAACCTCGTTCTTCTACAGTGAGAATTGAGAACAATATATAGGACTTGGATGCAATTATAAATTATACAGGTTAAATATAGCATACTACCACACAGTTAAAATGGTTGCTAATCATTTCGGAATCATTTTTTTGACTGATAGGAATAAGGTAAGCATTGCTTCTTCAAAAACTATTGATAAACACAATACAAAAATATATTTTTATCACGTTTCCTGGTGATGCAAGACCAAAGCTCTATAATTCTTAGAAGCTTATAATTCTGGGCAGACTTGTCTGTGTCTCATATTTGGCTTGATCATTTTTCAATTGACTTGGATCAAATTCCATAATCAAAATCATAATAACTTCTTAGTTTATTACGGTAGAATGACTTTGAAGCCATTTCTGCTCTCCTGTCAGTGAGATTTCTCTAATACTTAACAGTTATACCCCTTTTTAAAGCAAAAGTAAAATGTATTGTTGTATCACATAACCTTACTTTACTGAGCCAAACTTTATCTTAACAAGTGTAGAATCTTGCACATAAAATTGAGCTTCTTTTGCAACATGGGAACTGTTGTAGAAGCCTGCTTAGTAAACTTACAAAATGTCTACACAACCAATACAATGCCACAGAGTGAATCTTTAAAAATGCAGTTGTGTACATCATCTATGGTATACTTCCACAAGTTGAACTAATTTAACTGAGGGATAGCTGTAGTCCAAAGGACCTGGGACGTGTCCCATCTCTACCATTGACTCAGTGAAGCTGAAGTGAATGCCAGTGAACTGTGCATATAAAGTAGAAATGGTTTGCATCAGGTAGGTCTCCAACAACTTCTTTTAAAGGGCATGTCTTCCCCTTGTGGAAGCCATACACCTTTACTTTTGCAGCACAGATGTGTAAGGTTGATGCCACAGATTGCTCTCTGTGAAGTTAATAGAACTGAATCAAGTCTCACAGGATTAGACCCACAGCTTACTTCTGTAAAAATTTGCAATAAACTGATGATCATGTGTGCATTTTACTAAAGACAGAAAAGCAATTATTGGTCTGTCAGTTTATTTGATCATGCCCTTTTATTTTCTTGCTGTGAGTTCTTAAATCTGTGCTAATGAGAAATGACCAAGGATGATCTGATTGTAGCATGTTGCTCCTGTCGTGCTCCATTTTGTTCCTTGAAGTTTCACATAATAATGGTGAAACAATAGCACATTCCAAATCAAGTACTAAATGTGTAACCTATTTGTAGAACGTGTTTGCATATAAATATGTATTTCTAATGCTGCCTACATTCAAAATGTGCCTGTATGGAACATTCTTCATATTATACAGAAGTTATGAAGGTCTGCAACTTGGAAATTTACAAGAAAAATCCTAAACATCATCACAACGCATGGCCAAGTCTTCCATATCCAAGTACTAGAGAGTACTCCTGTGAAGCTATAGAAACTGCTTAGGTATCTCTAAATGAGTCGATAACTTTTTTTTTTCCCTAGGATGTAATTGGAAAAGCACTGCAGTATATTGGAACATATGGTGAACTCTGCAACACAGAGCAAGTCGTGGCTCTGATTGACGAGGAAATGTGTATCAACTGTGGCAAATGTTACATGACCTGTAATGATTCTGGCTACCAGGTAAGAATACAGCTGTACTTAGCAGAAAGGCACGATGAGTTATCTTTCTGCTTCTGGGAAGAATGAATCCACCTTCTGTTAATGAGCAGGTGGTGAAAACAGATGTCTAAAGTATTGGATTCGAACCCCAGCACACTCACAGGCTCTGCCATGCAAGCCCTGCCTGAGCTGTTTGCGTGGCGATGAGACCAGCGCCCAGCATGGCTTCTTCTGGAGGGCTGTGCAGAGTGTACAACACCTCACTGGCTCACTCTGGGTCACTCTCCCAGTCTCTCCCCAACTGCAAGCGGGAAGTGGGAAGAGGAAGAAAATGAAGGAGACCCAACTCAGATGGCAGTAAATGTAGTTCTTTGAGTATATGAGGAAGAAAGGACAGAATGCATCTCTTCCCACCAAGGGAATATAAGGAGACAAGAGCTGTTCTTATTGCCAGATGCTTTTTAAGAAACCTAGTCCTTCTGTCAGCGTAACTGAACTTGAACTAATTCAGGTTTCAGGCAGGTGAGGTTTTGTTTTGATGTCGATTGAGGTGCAAATCCTTTCTCTAGGATAGCTGCCAGGCTTTCAAGAAGCAGGTTGAAGTTTGCAGAGTCATTGTGACCAGAAAATAGCACAGTTTTGAGCTGGGGCTCCTGTTTGCAGCAAAGTATTTCTCTGATTTCTGCTCAGTACAGTAACTTAAGTTGTGTGAAATGTATCACCATTTCTATGTGCCATTCCTGGTCATGGGCGCTGGAGCTGATGGACTGGTCTGCAGTAAAAAAAGCAATACAGGAGGCCTCACATTCTTTTAGAAAACCGAAATACAGTCTAGCATAACTTCCATGGAATCCAATATACAGTAACCAATAATTTCTACATTAATTTTTGCATTCATCCCAGTCCAAAAATAGTTTGTTAAAACCAAATACTTTAACTAAGCACCGTTTCCTCTGAACACCATATCTTTCTGTTTATGCTTAATCCACTCTAATCAGTAGTAGGTCTGATGAATTTAATGACATACAAAGAAAGAAGTCTTCCCATTTAAAATCAACTCCTGCAATTAAAAAAAAAAAAAAAAAAAAAAAAAGTGTCAGAGCAAAGGTAGACATGTTATTTCCACTGATACAAGAAAACTAATGCTGCATTTATACCAGATTAGATTACTATAGTAGCCTTTTAACTGTCGAAATTTCTTCTTGACACTGCAATCTTCACATCTTCTCCTTCCATCAGATTTCCCAGCAAAGGAGAGTATATAGCCCTTGGAGAGCAAAAGACGGTTTATATTTAGTAAAGCTTCCTTTTCTTTAACTGGAAAGAAAAAAATCATCACAAAAAGAAACCAAAGTTTAAAACTCCAGTTTTTCTAAGCACAAAAAAATACGTTTTTTCCTTAATTAAGGAAATGGAAAAGAAAATAATTGCAAAAAATTGCAAAGAAATCAAACTTCCCCCCCCCCCCCTTCAAAATAGCATCTGCTTTATGCTACTCTTTGTTTCAAAAATATCCATGCTGCTATACAGAGCTATCACCTTGTATGACTCCCAACAGAAAAGCTTTCCTTAATTTAAAGTTAGCACTGTAGTCCTGACTTCCTCTCCCTCTTTGAACAACATTTCACGATGTGCATTGTTGTTAGGGAGAGAGGAAGGAGCCCTTAAATGCTCACAAACCAAAGCTCTGTTTGTGCACAAGCTAAACTAAAACTTGTGGATTCAGAGCAGTTAGTACCTACCTTATGCCCTTGCTGGTTGCTACAGCAACTTCTGTGCTTGCCTAGTAGTGAAACCCCAAATGTCGCAAATCTGCCTTTGGAGCCCACCTGCAGCACCACCTCATCCCTCCCACCTCCTCCCCGGCTACCCCAGTTGCTGAAGGTGGTTTGGGAGATTTGCTAAGTCACCGCTTGTTTACCGAGAAGTGAGTTCAGTTTTCAGGCCTGATTTTTCCTTCCTCAAACTCTTAAAAGTAGATACTCAGTGGTGGGTTTTTTTATTTTTTACTTTTCTAGGCTAGCTTCTCAGATATTGAAGGTTTTGCGGTTGTGTGATGCTTTTGGTTTTGCTTTTACTTGCCATTTCTATTATACCAGGAACTTACTTCATTGAGACTGCAATTGTTATTTCACATTCAAATACACTTATCACCCTAATTGGTAATGAGGATTCACTGCATGGAAAAGTGAGAACTAAGCAAGCTCTTCCTGCCCAAAACTCATATATCCCTTTTGAAGATTTGCAGAGGAAAATAATCATATGAGGCACAGCATGCTGTGTTTTTCTCTACTATTTATTAAATTAGATTGTTTATGGTATGCTGAAAATAAAAGTTAAAAGAATACATTGTGGCCAGCATTGTGCTGAAGCCACACAGGCATGGTCTGATGTCTCCCCTGAATCAATAACCCTGGCAAATTGCTGTCTTACGGAGTATTTCCTTCATGCAAAGGAGAAATATCCCTCTGGGAGTTTATACATCATGTGCCAAATTCCTCCTTTTGTAACCAGCCCTTGTGACCTGTGAGCTTTTGCTGAGGTAGTATTTGGCCATATTTCTAATTTTAAAGTGTTGGGAGGGGGGGTTGTTTAGTTCCCTGCCAGTTGAACAGTTGCTATAGCTGCAGTGCAGAATCACACCAAGATGTCTCCAAGTGCTGTAGCACAGGAAATGCAGACACTAAAATGGGAGCAGTTTTGACCTTTTCCGTGAGTGACATCAATAATGTTTATTCCTGTTCGCAGGCTATCCAGTTTGATCCCAAAACCCACCTGCCCGCAGTTACTGACAGCTGTACAGGCTGCACCCTCTGTCTCAGCGTCTGCCCTGTTATCGACTGCATCCGCATGGTTTCCAGGACAACACCCTACGAACCAAAGCGCGGGCTGCCCTTAGCTGTGAACCCCGCGTGTTGAGGTGATCAGTCCAACAGCTAATGTGAACTTTACACTTGTTTGATGCAATTGATTTGCTTTCTAATTAGTCCTCGAAAAATCTACTCTTATAAAAAATGTAATATTGATAGCTGTTACAATGAACACTATTTTCCAATTATTTTTACAACAATTAAGTTCTGAAATTACAGAAAGGCAGCAATTAGTCAGTCGTAGCTGTCAGTTGTCCACTATGTGAAGTGTAACTTTCTCCTTACAATTCATGCTGTAATTTCAAAATTTCTCCATAGACTCTTTAATCTCTATGTATTTTCTGGCTGTAAATATAATTAAGAAAGCATTTTTAATGAACTGCAAATCAGAGTACAAGCTAACTGTTTTCAAGGAGGCATTTTGTAATTAAACATTACATTCAGTTTAAAAAGAGTTTCTTAGAAGATGTAATTAACTACATAGCATTCAAACAAAGCAATGTGGCTTCTATTTTTCTATGGGAAGAAATTAAAGGGAGTTTAAAATAGGATTTAAGAACTGGATTAATCACTTTCAACTACTACAGCATATGGTAGTGTATTTTTATAATCCTTTCTAATTCCTTCTCACACTAGTCACTTTATAGAATAAATTTGCTGTGCACTGACACATGCTGGACTCTTAAGATTTTTGTGTTGCATGGGTAGCTCGATCGTTACTTTTCTCCCGCAACGAACACTCATATCATCTCTCTAAAAATGGTTAAACCAGCTTATTATGAAGTACAGGTTGCATTTCAGGATTCTGAGATGTGACAACATTTTTTGCTCCAAGCTCATCCTCTAAATAACTTTTTAATTGTGCCAATTAATGTTCCAGAATGGACACGTTACAGGTCAGAGATCTGATTACGTGCAAACGGAATACACACCCTGCAGACTGCGTTTGCCAAACACAGACACACAGGATAAACTGGCAGGATGATTTCCCTCAGTGCCAATTCTTCATACTTATTGGTTATGTATGGTTACAATAGTTTCACAACCAAAAAGAAATATGGATTTGTCTGTCTTTCTAAACGATATCTCAGTTTTAATCAATTTTTTATTCACAGTAGGAACTTTCTAATATGAACATATTGCTGTCTGCTTTACTCCACTTAAGAATATAAAGCCTTTAGTTTCATAATAATAAAAAATGATCTATCAATTCAATTTCATATACACTCTATTGTGATCAGCAAAAGCTTTGATTAAAAATATAACCTGACTTTTGTTTCTTGATTTATGAACTGTGCACTGAATTATAAATAAATGTTGAAACCAACTTGGGTTTGTTTGGGGTGGTTTTTCTTATTTACTAAACAGATTTTTCTTGTAGAGGCTTGTCAGGTGGTGTTTCATGATCTCTAAGATTCACTCCAGGAATCATTAATGAGTTAATTCATGTGTACCTCTTTCCATTAATTGCCTACAGTGCAGAATATAGCATGCTCTTTGCCCCCCTTTGTTTTATCCTTTTGCATCCCTTCCCCACACGCACGCAAACATGCACACACACATATGTACGCTCTGTGTCACTCTAACATTTTATAGTGTTCTTTCATTTAATATCCTCACTCCACTGTTTTGCTGACACTTTGGGCTTTCTTGATTAGATCCCTTGGCAGGCTCAAGCCTAGTGTCTCCACTAATAGCTTTTTCATCATACTTTAATTTTTCTCTTCATCATCGTGGATTTTTCACACTCAGATAAAAACAGTAACAGATAGTTCTACCGCTTAGAAAATATTTGCCTGAAACTTCTTTAAAGCTCTTGCTCTTCTAGTAGATTCTTATCTTACATGAGCTATATAGGGGACTCACAGGAAAAGCAAGCTGCTTTGTGAATGTTAGGGGGGAAGTCTCTGCATGTACCTCTTGTACCTCTTCTGAGGAGCTGGCTGACAGGCAGCATGCCTTTGGGTGGGGCAGAAAAAAAAATCAAAATCAGATCCTCTGCAGGTAAAATTTTGTGTTCTCAGCTAGCAGATGCCAGGTAAAGTAGCTATCTTCTCCCAGGCTGTCACCATGTACTTCTTATTTGGTATCCTACCTACCATGAACCCTGAGGGGAGGAGACAGTGTGTCACCTGCGGCTGAACTGGACAGCTTCTCCAGGTCTTGTGTTCCTGCATCCTCAGACCTATTCTGAAGGCATCACATACGGTAGTTTGGGTTCTTTTAAATATAGGACAATGCCAGGAGACCTAATTTAAGTAGCTAAGAACATGTACATCATAAATGTAGCGGCAAAATTAAGAGTTTGTCCTAGGATATTCAGTAGTCGCATGACATCCAGTATTCCCAAGTAGCTATAAAGTAATCTTTGAAGGAGTAAAGGCATTCTTTGTGAATCAAGATTATAATCAAGACTATATTTTTTTACCAAAGAAGGAATAATGGGTTACATTATGCATGTTTCTTTCTCACTACCCGCCTTCTCCCCCACTCTTGTTCTGTCAAGTCCATTAACAGTTTCAGGAAATGCATTTGCAAATGACTGTGAATACTTTCTACCTCTTGACAGTCACAATAAATCTGTGTGTTGCAGAAACTCAAAAAAATGGCCACATTTAGGTCTACTGCAGGATTGCCTTTAAGTCATCAGGGTGAGGTGAGGTGTAAACAGGCAGGGGAGAGAGCCACAAAAGGCCTATTCCTGGGTTTTATAGGTTTTTCACATCTGTCCTGGGGAATCCATCCCATTCAGCACATTCAAGAGCCAGAGAAATCAGAAAAATCTGGTCCATTCTGCAAATGCTGTAGCCAGTTATTAAAAAAGGGTTATGAATTTTCAAAATGTAAAAGGTTCCAAATTAAGCTCATATATTTCACTGATTTAGTTGCACATTTAAGGAATTATGTATTATTAAAGACATGCTGGGTGAGATCCTGCAACCCTAACCCTCGCAGTTTTTAGACATGTCCTATTGATTACTATTATAAAATATTGTAAACTATATTTGACAAATTAAATTATGATAAAAATGCCATAGCTCATCCTCCAGTAGCACATTCTAATTCACATCATATTCCTGAACAGAAAAAATTTCCCCATGTACATTTCAGTGTACACTCTGCAGTCCAAGAAATACTTGAAAAAGCTGCCAAATCTGCTTGTGTGAATCCCAATGCACCCATACATGCTCATTGGAAAAAGAGATGTTTTGCCTTGCTAACAGACTATACAGGCAGTTTGGTTTTTGGCCTCTAGGATGAACACACATAATATTTCCGAGGCACTGGATTGGCAAAGTTAAATGACTACATTTGAAAAATTACACAGGATTTTAAAAATACATAATTTCCTGATTTTAAATTAAATATTAATTTGATCTGTTGGCAAAATTAAAACTAGCCTTTGTGCTTGAATCTGATGGGTAGCCTGTATCTTCAGTCTTGAAGCCAATGTACATGCATACTGCTCCTTGCACTGATGCTTTTCCAGTTGCTGGAGGAAGCCTTCTTTGCTGACACCCATCTGCTCAGTTCATAAAATTTGGCAGGAGCAAAATACAAGTTACCTGTCTAGAATTGCTGTCCCTCTTTGTTGTGTCTTGGAGGACACAGGGCCACCCTGTGGCCTCAGGGGGAGGTGGCTCGGCAGCCACAGAATGGATCCTTGTCATTTCTGCAGTGTCCCCACCTTCCAGCACATCCTACTGTCACCTTTGGTTCCTCCAGCTTTGTTGTCTTTAAGCCTTTTAGCTCGAGGTGGCAAAAGTGATTGCTAGATTCAAGGCAAACTATCCAAACCTCAACTGAGTGCCATCAAGCCCATGTATTATAAATCCACTTTGTTTAACACAATCCAAGACTGTAGCCTTAGAAATATAATGTTGTGTAGATATTTCCTATCAGTAAGAAGATCCTGCCAACATATTCTGTATGTATGTTTCATTATTTATCTACTGTAACATGAGGTTGGGCATGTTGTTAAAATTTTATATTTTCAACATACTTCCTAGTAGAAAATAATTTTTTAGATAAAATATTTATTTTATTGGCAAAGGTTTCACTTCACCAGGCTGCTCTACTTCTTTGATGAACTGTGGAAGAAAGGCTTTCATTGGCAACATCTGGCAACCTGGCAGACTCTGTCGGCAGCTGGATTGGTAACTTCAGAGTTGCTTCTGGGTCTTCCATATAATTAGTCTGCTTATGGCCCATCTGGGTTGCTGCATCTTTGCTGTTGCCATTTCCTTTCTTTTCTGAGGAACTGTAAACTCTGCAGTTATTTCTCCAGGATATCAGTTTTTAATAACTCTACCGCGGGTTGGTCTGCTGGGTCTTGTACAAATGTCCACGCTGGCCTTGCCCAGGAGCAGAGACCCTGCTTTTAGCCCTCTTTCTTTCTTGGAGGACTGAATCTGCCCATCATGACTTTTTGTGATGTGGGAGTAGAGCTTCTCATTGCTACCAGGCAGTGAAGCTGGAGGTCAGCTCAGCAAGTGGACAAGTATCGCCTCTGCACAAATAAAGCCATAAACAATCTCAAATCTTAACAGTAAACACATACGCCCGCACACACAGATTCCTCTTCTAGTTTAAGCAAACTAAAGTTACAAGAAAATGCAATTGTTCATTTTCTGTAAAAGAACTGCAAGGCGGTAAGTGTTACCTTGATATGCCTATGTGGATGTTTCAGTTACTGGGGCTGGCCAATACGTGTAAATTAACTTGGACTAAGCACTGAACCAGAAGAAAGTCCTTCCTGCTGTGACTCAGCAGCTGAAAACTGTCGCTGTTCAGTTTACCTAGGCTTTGCCAAATGCGAACGTACCTCTGAACTCACTGGGGTTTCTTGTGGTGCTGTAGAAATACCAACACTCTCACGTACGCTCACTGTTGCAGCGCAATGAGTACAGGGAAGAATTCCTGTGCTCTGCAGCAAGCTGCCTTTGCACCATGTGGCAGGGGCTTCCTCTGCAGGGATGGTTACGGCATTGCCTTCTAGCCTCTAGATGTGGAGGTTAGCCAGTACTGGGCTGTCTGCATCACATGGGCCTTGACACATATTTGGCAACCAGGATCCTTACGACAAAGGCAGCAAATAGTTCTAAGCTGTTGCTCACCTGTTTTTGTGGTACTACGTAACCTTCAGGAAAATCTTAACAAATTATTTTCATACAAGCTGACTAGAACAGTGGCATCTATTGATCTGCCTTGTCTTTTTTTAGGACCAAACATTTTACTTCTTCAACATTATGATACAGTTAAAGTTGCCCCTCAGTATTACTGCCTTCTTCAATGGTGAGAAGTCTTTGTTGCATTCAGCCGAGAAAGAGGCAGTCAATATCAAATGCTTCCAGTGGGCAGCTCACATTGCCAAGTGCTGATGAGAGGCACACACCACCAACTAAAGCCAATCATCCTAAAGGACATTTTTCTCACCTGTTTAGTCTAGAAACTACTTATTGTCACAGCTTTTACTTCAGCTTATTGGAGACAGGTTTAGGCCTCATCACTGAAATCTTCATATTCAATTGTTGAGAAATAAAGTTTCTTAGGAACTGAACTCCTGTTACCATGCAAATCAGAAGGCCTGCAGATGAAAGTCACCCACTTTGTACAGGTGCACAATGCCGAATTTTTTAAGTCTGAGTTCAGTGCTGGCAGTTAGTGCCTTCTGCTTGTCCTATGGCTGTGCTGTATTCTCTTTTATCTTAGGCAAAGTGAGTGATGTGGAGTTTGACAACTCTCATTGTGAAAAAAAGGATCCAAAGTGAATGGAAGTGACCCTGAGCTGTGGCATGAGGCTCCAGCCTGTTGAAAGCGCAGGGGCTGGGCACTGCCAGCAACCCTCCCCAGGAGCTCCTTTCCCAGAGAGCACCCGTTGTGCAGGGGCTGCCCCAGACCCCTCTGAAGGGCAGAAAGGGCACTCCTCCTTCCTCAGCTTTGTCATAGACCGTAATAATAATAGTCTGTTCTCTGTGCCACTGGAAAGGCCATGGGTCACCCTTTCCATGACTTTAATGGTAAAACAAAAGCTAGCATTGCAGGATTCCTTATTGAAGTCTTCAAGAATTACTATTTTTAAACAAAATCTTGTGTAATGCAAGTGAAAAGAATATAAAGTCTGTTTTCCAAAAGGTGAACTAGCTAGCAGGATGGTAAACACAGTTATGGCTTGGTGTCTTGGTGTCACTGCAGTGATTTCTTGTGCAGGTACCTGCTTTGTAACTGTAAGAACTCGCCATTGTTACACATTTGCTGGTTCACCATCACGGGCAGCGCAGTCTTTTTAAAGAGCCCCATGCTGCACTCTGTGGATCTTTTCTTATGATTGTACATAGGTAAACCCCTTTCATAAGTTTTATGAGGTGCAAACATATATGCTATTTTATGCTGCTAGCCTATTTATTGGATTAGCTTGAGGATTTGATGCAAAAGCTTAAGCAGATATTGAAAACACACATCACTTCTATTGTAGCTAAGAAAATCAGCTTTAGAATTAGAGAGACCTTGTATCTGGCATTATGTATAGCCCTTTAGCTTTTTAGCATGGCTGTTCCTTGTTGCTATAGCAACTGAATTAACCATTTCATTAATATAATGGAATAAAACACATTTATTCATTTTTGCACTCACGAGTAGTCCACATTCAGCTTTCAGCATACTCATCAAGCTGTGTCCCTTTCACCTCAGCCCCAGATATTTCCTCAGCATTGCCAAAGGGTTTTTATTTGTTTTTTTCCTTGTTGGAGAGAGAGCTGTTGTTTTTGAAGAACGTTGTATTTTTTTGTAATTAAATTTACCTTCATTTCATTGGCTAGCTTCTGTTTAGCATCCCTTAGGTGGAAAAGCAGACTTCACATGCAGCATTCGGCACAGAGTAGTAGTGTTCTTCGCATCAGAAAAGAATAAATCACTTTTTAAAACTAATGAAACCTCATGCCTGTGATCAGTTTGTAGGCTAAACCTGGCATGATGTGTTCTCCTGTAAATACTAACAGTACTGCGCTATGTACGCTGCCCCGTCATGTTTCTGAACTGTGGTGTTAAAAGCAGATGGAGTGCTACACTCTTTGTTTACCTTGATTTTAATGCTTCCTAAGCCATGCCCACACGTAGTAGTTATTGAAATAATAGCTTAATTAAAATAATATGCCCACCCATCAGCAGAAGGACACGGGACTACTCCCTGTGTGTGGCATGAGCAGGGGCAGTGTCAGCTCTGTTTGCACTGCTCTTCTCAAGCACTGCCATTTCTGGTGCTGCCCTTGCCTTGTTCCCTCCTGGTGATAGTGCAGCGCCAGCTCTGGGGAGGACTAGGCTGCAGCAGGACTTGGCTGAGGCCCACACAACACCTAGCACTCTCCTTGGCAGGCTCGGGGTTTGGCCAGCAGTAATCAAAATGGGGCCCATGGTCAGCTGGACAAGCTCTTCATCATATAGTGGTGCCAGGTAGCCGCAGAGGCTACAGTGGCAGGTGGGGCGCTGTCAGGAATTGAAGACCCCCTCAGCTCTAACTTGCTGCCTGCCAGTGACAGAGGGGCCATGGTGCCCAGCGATACCCCCAAGACTGGGTCTGCTGGTTTTAGCCTTGTTTTGCACCGGCAATGTGTACAACACAAGCACTTGGCTAATATTTATCCGACTATCCTTCCAAAGCAGCTACTGATGAAAAGTCACAGGCCAAATTTCAGCCCATGAAATTAATCACTATTAGTTCTACCTCTGAAGTCATTACAAATGAAGTAGCATATCTGATGTGGTTGGGTTTTTTTTTCTTTTTTCTAACATAACTTTGAATTTAGTAATGTGAAACTGAAGTTTTACTGGAAACAGAGCAGATGTGTAAATGATTTTGAGAAATGAGTTAATTAACATTGAAGGTATAAACCCTTTCATTAAAAAGACAAGGCATAGAAGTAACAGAGCGATAGCATATTGCCTGCTATAAGACTGTTCACTCACCGTTGTTTGAATGAATGTATAAATCATATAATCTACAAGGGCTAGCAGAGTCTATACCATTCATGTGTGCTGCCTTCCCTACCTGAATTAAATTTTAAGTGCTTCCTCCTAGGCAATTCATTGTGTAAGAAATGCCCGAATACCCAGAAGGAGAAAGTTATGTAGCTGGCAAGGTGAAAGCCCACAGCTGGCCCTGGACACAAAAGCCTAAGCACAAAGGCTCTGTGTGCATTGTCATATTCTCTTGTTTCAATTTGTATATGGAAAGCGTCCTCCCAGCTACCTAGTGAGACAGGACTAAGTTAATTTTACGATTACGTATCATGATGTCATAGGCAAGGAGTTTGGACTAGTAAATGTTATGTTAACATTAAGTTTTTGAATCAGTGGTTTAGTTTTGGGCAACTTGTCATCTGGGGTAAGTTTAGCCAGAAGACTATGTCCTAGAATGACTAACAGAGGGCTTGTGGTTTCCAAACCCACTGTGTCTAAACACCTTTTCCCCCCACACAGAGGTTAATGCTGGTACAATAATGAGCATACATTACTGTAATTTTTTTCAAACTTAAGAACTCTTTTCTATCATTTACCAGAACTTGGCACGCTTATGGCTATGGGGTACTTTTAGACATGAACAAGTAAGATGGAGTGATTGGGGGGGGGGGGGGGGGGGGGGGGGGGGGCACCCCTTAGCTGCAATTCATTGGTAATCCTCTTGTCCAACAATGAGGAAAAATCACCGTGTTTCAAACAAATTGGGGGCCCTTGCCTTGCCTTCCTTTCCCTGTTTCCATGGTGCAGAGAATACCTGAGCCCCTGCCCCCCACGGGTAAGTCTCTGCTTTTGTGGCTGAGGAAAGGTCACTTGGGTTCCAGAGCTGCAGCGCAGCCTCAGCGGCCAGAGGCATCGCCTGCACTTGTGACCCTCAGGAAAGCAGGTCCTTATCCTCTGTTAACCTGCTATTATGTTCTGTAAAATGAAGGTTAAAAACTTGATCCCCGCTCTCCTAGGGCCTATTCTAAGGTTGATTAACAGTTGAGCAATAAGCTGTGCCCACACCGAACCGGGTATTATTTCACCATCTAGCACAGAGCTGATCTAATCCAGGTAGCAGTGGTGACTCCGGAGCCAAATACCCAAGTGAGTACGTGAGGGCTGCTACAGGCGGTCCGTGAACAGTAGGCGTAAAAAAAAGGCAATAAAGTGATGTTGTCTATGTCTCGTTGCTTCCAACCGCACCCGCAGCCGCCGACGGAGGGGCCTCCGGCGGCCGAGAGCCCGCCGCAGAGCCGAGGAAGGCGGGGCGGGCGCACGGCGGTTGCCGCCGAGGAAGCAGCAGGCGCCGAGCCGGGGTCGGTGGGGCGGCCCCGGGCGGTCGGTCGGGCCGTGGGTCGGTCGGTCGGCAGGGCCGGGGTGGGCAGTCCCCGGCGGCAGGGCGCTAAGCGCTGCCCGGCTGGCAGCCGATACCTAGGGAGGGCAGGAAAGCTGTTCGCACAGGGCAGCAGGAATTCCTAAGCTTGTTAACTGTTTTCCTGACAGCCTCGGGAATTGTGGCGGTACACTGCGATCCTAATGTTTGTATCACTACTGACAGTTTATCTCTGGTGTTACATGAACGTTTGAATACCCCGTTCCGGTGCCGTCTGCAGCTGCCCCTCGGTAATGAATGAAAGGTGTAACCTCCGGGTTATGAGAGCGTACCTGCTGTCAAGGCGCTAAACTCAGAGGGAGAGATTATTTTTTTTCTGGGATGCCTGGCTTCATCCCAGTTACCTGTAATACGGATTTGAGGTCTTAAAAGTAAATCATTTCGCACTGGTTAGCTCCCCACAGTACCTGTGACTCAGTAGCATTTCCTTTTTCTTACTCAAATAGCAGCAGACACGCTCAGGTGCTGTCATATTAGTCACAGCCTATTTTAACTTTCCAACGGCCATCGGTGCAGACGAAACAGGAGGTAGAGCTATTGCCAGAGAGACTGGATACCAGAATAAAATTAGCATCATAAGAAGAGAAGAGAAAGTATTACTGTTACCCAAGAGCTGCTGAATTAGCCAGCCGGAGCTAAAAATAGATTGGAAATGTCTATATTGTAGCCGAAAGAGCATGACTTCATAATACTTAACTGATATGGTATTTTGCTGCATGAAAACTTAGGCATACAAACAGTGCCTTATATGTACTTATCTGCAATACGCTCTATGTGTGTGTATATAGGCTTTATATATTGCACATTTCATATGTAAGTCTAGACAGATGCTAATAATTGCTCATGGTGAAGTTTCTAAGCAAGTCGTGTGAGACTGATAAAGGCTGCCTATCTCCAAAGCTATCTCCAAACACTTTTGTCTATAGGAGACATAGCTTAAAGCTCAGCTGGGGAAGAGAAACAGTGCTAGAGGTACTGGTGGATGCACCTCTAAGATCCCTAGCAAGAGCCGTCTACAATCCTGGTTTTTTTGCAGCTGCGTTATAGGGGTATGAAGGGCTACCCCTACCCAGTGCATGAGATTGTTTATCTGCCCTTCAACCACAAGACTTGTAGCTCTGCTCCTCTTTCAAGGCCTGGTCTATTCATAGGCACACGGAAAATCTGTGCTCTTCTCTGCATTCAGAGAGCTACTTCAGGATATAATTCATCTGCGCCATGTCTTTACATACCGACATGCACT
Source organism: Athene noctua (assembly GCF_965140245.1). Lineage (NCBI taxonomy): Eukaryota > Metazoa > Chordata > Aves > Strigiformes > Strigidae > Athene > Athene noctua. The sequence continues at coordinate 20,686,819 of NC_134041.1, read as the reverse complement.
TTCACTGCCATCACCACCAACCCAGCTGTGTAGCCAGACAAGATCTAGGGAGGGTAAGGTGGCATTAAACCCAAATCACACAAGGGCCTTAACTGCACCAGAGGCAAGATACTAAGGTTATTTTCCTGCTGAAAGGCCACAGCCTCAAAATCCACCCCCCAGGACAATGGGAATCCCTCAGGATTTCTCCATCACAGGAGACCCAGGCGGGTGTATTACCTTGCCCCTAGGCTGGCAAGCTGCAGCCTGCATCACCTGAGAGCCCCAGTCCTACATGGTTTCATTGCTTTTCAGGCTTTCCACTGTTTTCATTTCAGTGAAAAATACGCTGGCTTATAAGTGAATTCCTCGCTATTGATTCAGAAGCACATTTCCGTAGCACAGCCATATTTTGAGGGGGTGAATACAGGCACTTCTCTGCCCTTCATTGCTCTGAAGACAGCAGCTCCCCATCTCCTCAGTCTTGCAGGACATGGCTCAGTGTCACATCTTGAGGCTGGATGAGGAAATAACCAGAATATTGGCTCTTCTCTGCCTGTCTGCTCCGAGCTCACTGTGAGCAGAGCATGCCAGAGCCCAGACGGATGCTGTGGTCCACTGTATGCAAATCCCTCTCCTGGCTGGTGTGCAATAATTACCTGTGATTATTGCACAGTTCAGCTCATGAGTCAGCCTGGCGTGCTTGCTGCCTCTGAAACATCACTTCACCCTGCACACCTTTCCTGACCTTGCACATCCTCTGTCTTTACAGACGCCAGTGCCTTCTGTCAGCTTTACGCATTCATCACACCACTGGCTCATTACTGCTCACCCCAAATCAAAATTAAGGTCACCTCACGCATTTTCAAAGTCCTCAGCTGTCTCAGGGCAGGATATCTCAATGACTGCCTCTGTCCTGCTAACCCTCGGCAGGCAGCCATCACCACCAGCCCCAGATCTGTTTCTTTTGAGCCATGCCCCTGAGCCCATCTCACAGCACATGCTGAGCTGCTCACCCAGCCACTCTGTGGTGACAACAGTGAGCAAAAATCTCACCACTTAAAGTCCTTAACATATATCCCAGCTTTCTCTGACCCAGCTGTCCCACAGGGAGGCCCGTGATATCAGCCAGCTGATCTTTTAAAACTGGCAGAAAACAGGGACACAATTTCAATAGCCCATCCATGAGGTTGGTTTTCTCCCTCCTCTCCTCAGCAGTTCTGCCCCCAACCATCCTCCCTCCTAAAGAGCGGCCTGGAGGCATTTAACATTGCTGGTATGGTGTGAGCAACCTGCCAGTTCTTACACTGTACCGTTTGTTTGCATAATTAGTTGCATGTAGGGCTTACCAACAGGCCAAGCTGAGTGGCAGAGACTGTCTAGATCAAGGTTGACTGACACTGGAGATTAGCCGGGGAGCTTGATCATTGCTGCAGCACACCTAGGACGTGGCCCAAGGTTGCAGGCAGCTACAGAGAGAGAATTTGCATGGTGACACTGCCCTGAGCAGCCTGTGTTGTGTCTTCCATGACTGCTGCAAGCAGTAAGGATGAACAGTAGCCAGTAAGTCCAGCCTTTGGTTTCTATCACAGAATACAGCCTGCTTTTAAGGCACAAGTCCCTCCTTTGTGCTTGAATTGTTAAATACATGTGTTGCAGGGGGGACTGCCTGGGAGGGCTTTAACTCATTTATGACTCATTTTAGAGCCATGAATACTGCACTGCCACTCAGGGTAGTTTATTAACACTGCAGCCAGAGCCCACACCAGCTGTGTGTGGCAGGGCAAGAGCCCCATGGCTGCTGCCTTCTCTGGCACAGCCACCCAGCCGCTTTGCCCACCTCTGCCTGCCCTGCCTCCTTGGTAGCTTAGCTGAGGCCCTCACTGCTTACTAGACTGGGCTGTAACAATCCAGAGTTTGCTGCACACGTGACAAGAGATGAAGACACTGACAAAGAAGATTTCCTTCTTCATTTCACTTGTTAATTGAAAAATATCACTTCAGTGCAGTAACAGCGTATGTAGAATAAACATAACAAGCCAGCAGTAACAAAGTGGTGAAGCTACTCTGTCGCTTCTGCTTTAACCTTTCAGGTTCAAATGACCATGTTGCCAACTGACTTTTTTATAGTATTTGTTAAAACATGTTCACAGACAGGCTCGGGCACAAGTGCAATGTGGCGTGCCAAGGTCGTTGCAAGTGCTAATGCCAAGGGCCACAGTGGCCAGGTGGAGAAGACACCAGCTGCGATAGCACAGGGAGAGGAGGCTCCTGGAGGAAGGAACCAGGGCATAGACTGACCATTTGAGCATTTCTTCTGGCATCCAGCTGAAAAGACGCAGAACTTACTTCCCAAACATGGCTGCTATGAATTTGGTAAGAGCTTGCAAGTTTTAGTGTTTACAGATGGCTTAATTTGGCAGTCATAATCATTATAGGAGTTACTAATCTAATGGGAGTTAAAGGCTGCCAGAAGAAAAGTATGACAATTAGAGCAACACCCCATTCCATGAGTGACCATTACAAATGCCATAAGGTGCCCTGATGCATCGGGTGTTTGGTTAATTGCACTGCAGTTCAAGCAAGCACTGGCACCAAAGAATAAATGGACAGTGAAAATCACACCTTCCTCTGTCCCTCCCCACCCAGCTCCTCAGCCACATGGCTGGCATGACAGCAGGCTTAATTTCTTTTAATCCATGGGAAGAAAACAACACATGAAATCTAAGCAGTGGCCAAACAGCACACAGCTGAAGAACCTGCCATGAAGACATGTTCGCAGTGTGCAGTTAAAGCTTTTCATTCTTCCACATATTCAAAAAAGCATATCGTCTGTGTCACCAAGGGCATAGTGACAGATACTAAGCCTACTTCCCACCAGCTGAGCTGCAAGGAAAGTCAAGGAAAGATGCCCATACTAACCTGCATTGCCTGGCATTTGTTAATGATGTGCATGTGTACATTGCAGAGAATAAGCCGATGTGCAGTACCTGCTGTCCTCTAACTGCTGTGTGTGTGTAAAGCCCAAAAAACGCAAGTGCGCACACACACGAGCCATCCCATTCCTTGTTGTTTACTGCTCTCCAGCTAGCAGACTATCTGCCTGTTTTCTTTTACCAGCGGCCCTGCCCTGCTGGATAAATTCTCTGGACCCATTTTGAAAGCAGCTTCAGAAATCCTGTAGTGTCCATATTATAAGGATGTTGTATTTTCCTTTGACAGTAGTCTGGTGGTTATCTATTACTCCCTCTCTTGAAATCCCACCTAGAAAGTCTGCTGCAGAACCTCCTGCTGCCACAGGAAAGGCTGATTGCTAGGTCTCTTAGTAAGGTGGTTGAAAGGTGGACAAAACACTGTTGCTGGGATGATGTTGACATGCTGGACTGGGATGTTTTCAGGAGACTGTACCTGCTGGGGAAAAATCCACTTTTGCTGAAGAAGCTGTCTCAGGTTCAAGATGGGGTTTGTTGGCAGAAAAGAAAATATAGTCTGTGTTTCTTTCATAAGTGTCCTGAGAACATCCATTAGGGATGGAGATGAGTCAAATTCAAGTGGAAGGCAATGTGTCTCACTGCAATGAAGAGTTGGTTCCTCTTTGCTGGAGAGGTGTTGTCTTAGTCTTTCCTGGTACCTTTCTACCCCTGTACCAAGAAGACTCATAGTTCAGCTTGAGCTCAGCAGCCACCTAAGAAGTGGAAGAGTTTACTGTTGTCTCTGTACCAATTAATACTTAATTAGTGATGATAGGAAGAGCTCCAATAGTCTATTGTGTGCATGAAATGCAGCATTTGGGTGGGTCTCCCCAGAGAGTCAGTATCAGTGAACACATATAGTTTGAACAGACGTTGTGAGAACTCCTCACTCCAACAAAGCGCAGTGTAGCAGAAACAGCTTTATTTCTCTCACTTTTGCTAGAAGATGTTTCCATCAGCAAGAGGGGAAAACAAATCTTAACCACAGACTTCAGCATAATAGCAGCAGAAGCAAAACAAGCTCCATTATTAAACTAACTCTTGGTAAGAGCCAGATGATTTCTACAGACAATTTTGCATGCAACTGCTAGATGTAATTTGCAGAGTGAGCGCCAAATTGCCATACTAATTATTTCTGGGCTGATGTTCCCTCTGTGACATAGTGGCATTTGGAGAATGGGGACTAACCAACAAGTGAAGTGCTGAAGTGGGAGATCACTAATAGGGTTTCTGAGAAAGAGAAATATAGCAAATACCAATCTTCCTCTTCATACGCTCACTCTCAATTTGCACTGAGACAATTTAATACGCAGAACTGTTCTACCTAGTTTGTCTATATTTTTTGTCACCATTCAAGCAAACGATGCCCACCCATCCCTGGGCCGAGCGTGGGTACAGCTGAGCAGGGCCCCATACCCTGGGCAATGTTGAGAGTCAGGGGGTGACCCTGGCAAGGCCTCACCAGCCCTGAAAATCTCAAAGACGAATTTGTGTCCCTCACCATGCATCTGACATGTGACTCATGCACACACATTGCAGGACACAGTTTGCCTAATTCTCCAATGTGTAATATGCAGGGGGTGGGGGGTGGGGGAGGGCTGGCAAGAAGCTCACTTAATCTGAGTCTGTGAGCAGTTTTTTATCTGCTTTTCTGCCTGCTCTCTTGTTAGCAGTTTGTTCTGAGTCAGTTTTTTAAACTGGATACTTTTACACACTGCATGATATGAGATGGAAAAGAAAAGCCTGTCTGGCGTACTACGAGTTTTTTGCTTTCCATTCTTTTTCTCTGTCTTATTTTCTTTTTTTGTTGTTGCTGCAGTACTTTATCAGGTTTAAGCAGCATAATTTTAGTCTGACACTACGAAAGTGTCTAGTGAAAAGCAACAGGAAAAAAAAGGAGTAGATTGGCTTCACAGATTTTTAGGTCATATTTTCTTCTGTTGAAAAGAGAATTTAAATTGTTAAAAAGACTAATTACTGAAAGTAGAATAATCATTTAATATTTGATTGGAAAAAAAAAAAGATTTAGAATTTGAGTATCAAAAAGTTGATGTGTCGTTGACAGTGAGATTTGGCCAAGGAAATAAAGGGTCCAAAACAGCAAGCGGCAGTGGCAGGAATATGAATGATGTTTGCTAAAATGTCAATAATTTTCCATTCGCCTTGTGTTTGCCATCACTGTAGGAGCAACTTCAGGCTAAGGGAGACATATTCCCAGTGGGGACCACTGGGACAAACTGGATGAATAACACTTAAACCACCACCAGATCAGTTCTTCATTGCAGCAGCACTACACGGACAGATTTTGATTCAATTTACACCACCATAAGACCACAGAGATCTAATGGCTGGTTTAAGCATATGAGAGGTCAGAATCAGTAATTTAAATTACATCAGCAAATACAAGCTTGTCTGAGGTCGGGTCTACATACTGTGTGTCCAGCTCTCGTCCAGCTCTCCCCAGCAGTACGTTGCCTCCAATGGGAATACCCCAGGTCTCACCAGTGGAAGCATAGACACTCTCTCCTAAATTCCTGTCTGGTAAGAAAATAATGTGAAAACACAGGACTTCACTCTGCTACCAGGTTGCTTTTTTTTTATTTTACCCCATGCATGTTTACTTACACTTACCATTAACAATCCATGCCAGATAAAAGGTCTGCTTGTTTGACAGCACGGAGACATGCTATCAGGTGTCCTGTTCCAGTTATGTTAATTTAAGGCTGCATCAATTCCCTACCTCACCCCACATAACATCTATTGCATGTACCTGCAGCCACTACTACTCAGCTAGGTGGGCTGCAGGTGATAGTAACTGGGGTCCAAGCATGCTGGTCGGTGCCTGACCCCCCCTTGCATTGCAGGAGGGGCTCCACACACCCTACCTGGGCTCCTGCTGCTCACAGTAGACTGACAGCACTGGCAAAGCCCAAAGCTCCCACTTCTGTCAATGCATGTGCACCACCACCCAGCACTGGGAGTGGCTGGTGAACAGCACATCACAGGGGGCCTTGCAAATATTTCCAGATTAACTGTACTCAGTTTTCACCAGTGATGATTCTCTGAAGCTTATTATGTCTATTTGAATCATATGCATCCAGCGAGGTGCATTACTCGCAGCCACCTGTTACCTGCAGCAGCTATCCTTCCATCCACAGAGAGGCCACTGCTTCTTCCCAGCACAGCCCTTGCATGCCAGGACACCCAGCACCACTTCAGACCCTGACTGGTGCTACAATTGCTTCAGGATTGCCTCAGACCAAGATGAACTCATCAGTGGTTTAGCCTGTCTAAGGCTAATCTCATTATAGATAATCTTGTTTACCACATGTACTGGCCATAAAACAATGTTAGCTATTAACTCTTGCTCTCCTCATAAGCCAGCCTGTTAGAGACACAACTGTAAAGGCCATGTGGGGTAGCTGAATCCCTGTTCCCAACCCCACAGCTAGCATCACATCCTCCAAGGATAAGGCTGACAGCAGCTTTCCCTGTGAAAATGCAGCGGTGGTGTAGCACCAGACTGGTGGCTGTAGTTACACAGCACATCATCTCCAATCCTAATTTTCACATCCTAACATCACATCTCAGTGATAGGTCCTCAACAGCTTCACCACCAGTGTGGATGCCTTTTGTGATTAAGTTTAACCCTGCTAGGTTCAGCATAGCCTCATGTGAAGGAAGGATGCAAAATTTTTCCCCGCTGACATCTTAAAAGTACACCTCCAAAAAACACACCTAATGTCTGCCGCCTTCACTGATGCGGCAGGGGATGTGAGGCAGAGAAGGACATGAGAGAGAACCATCTTACATGGCTGGCGTTGGTCCTTTCTGGTGACATTGCTGACTCCCTGATGGGTCTCCGTGGACCACTTGCACACACACAGAGGATGCACAAACTTCCAGTTACAGACACTGCAAAATTCTGCTGCAGGCAGGTTCCCGATACAGCTCCAGGAGGGTAGATGTGGGTGCAACCAGTGCCGTGACTGCTCAGGCTCTCCCAAGCAGTCTGCAGCTGGAGGGGATCCTTCACCTTTCCATTCACCTTGGAAGCAGGACTGCTACTCTGCCTTGTCGCTTCTCTTCTGCGCTTTCAAATGCTCGTGACTCATTTTGGGTTAATCTCAGCTCAACCACTGTTGAGCTGCCATACTGCCAGCCTGTTGCAATACAGAATTACGGGACATGTTTACTGGTGGAAGGGTGAAAGTTTGTGTTTGCTCCGATTTAAAAACAAAAAACAAAAAACCAAAAAACACACCAAACACAACCCAAAACGTTTTTCTCCTAAAATCCAGGAAATCTGGAAGAAAATTACCAAAATTATTTTAATTACAATTTCAGATTTTTCATTTTGAATCTTGACTTTTCAATTATTTTACATTCTGTCCTATCTGGTCAGCTGTGGGACATTCAGTTCACTGCATCATCTACTGGAATCATCATGTGATGGAAATTCTGAAATTTTCCTATTCTTTTATGTCACTTGTTAAATCAGTGAGGATGGCTGCCTCTTAGAACTAACTTATTGAAAATCATTGTTTATCTAGATCAGTGTTTCCATTTATTTTCATCAGGTTGAGCACACAATTGCTTCTAAATTAAAAGCTGAAAATGAATGTTTAAATTATTTTCCATTCCTAAGATGACAGTAGTCAATATTGAGAAGTAATTTTAAAATAAACACGCAGAAGTGAAATTTTAATTTCCTTTTCTGAAACAAAAATATCACAAACAAAACATTTTAAATTAGGTTTTTCATGTCTTTATCCAACATAAATGTATCTAAAGCCTGTAATTTCTGTGAAACAATTTAATTTCATCAAAACAACATTTTTTTTCTTGCCGAAACCTTTTCCTTGCCCACATCCTGACCAGCCCCACTCCCAGCTTTCCTGGCAGAGGTGATAGCAAAAGTGAGCTGCCCCCAACGTTTGGGCTGCAGAGGAACAGGAGGGCATTTAATATTGTCACTGAGATCCTTCGGGGACCTTCTAACAGACTTGCTGCTGGTTTCCTCTTAAAAAGACACCCTTAGGCACAACTAAGGAGAAACATGATTAAATAGGAAAAAACCCCCTACATCAGTTCAGGGGATGTAACCACCAGCACCGTGTAACTGACCTCAGCCCCAGCTGCTGCCCAGGTGAGGACTTGAGCCCTGATGGGCCTGCACTGCGCCCACAGGCTCTACAGCCTGCAAAATCCCTCCCTGATGGGCCTGCAGGGAAATTGTGCTTTTCAGACGGTTCCTCAAATAACAATAACTTTAGAGTGAAACTCCTGTGTCACCGGCCTTCTTCCCCACCACAGAGGTGCTGTTTCATGACCTCTGCCCTCAGCTGGCATCACCTGCTGCAGGGACAGTTTCACCCCCTTCCCCAGCAGCTTTCAGTGCGGCATTGCCCTCCGCCAGAACAGCACCCTGTTCAGTCACTGCAAGTGGGGAGAGGAAATAGTGGTCGACTGATTTCTCTTTGAATTGTGGAAGTAAATGTTCCCAGGCTACATGCATACCAACACCCTCGCTGCTTCATTGCCATGGATTTGTCTACATCCTCTGCCAATACCAGCAAGTATTTCATAAATATTCCACAAGACAACCTGCTGTCTTCTGCACTGTTTCCACAGACAGCACAGTAAGTTAATTTCCAGCCATAATATTTGAAAATACCTTAATTATGAATTTAGCAAGTCTGCTTGCTAATGCAGTTTTCCCTAAATTATTTCATGGTTGAGTGAGAATCCAGTCATTAAAAAGTAGTAATGAACATGTAGAGTGAAACAAAGCTGAAGCCTGCCTTGCAGAGCAACGGGAGGAGGGAAAGCTCTTGTCTCTCTGGGACAACGTCTGATCTTAAACTACAGATCTGGTATTTCTAACATCGCCTATAGAAGAGGTACTTCAACTCTGTCTCTTCCTAATTCCCATCTGCTCTGCTGCTGGTCCCCAAGCACTGCATAGGTCTTACAAGCACTCTGCACTAGGGATCACTACTGAACATGACATCATCTAGGATTTTACACACTGCAGCATCAGGAGTCAGAAGAACATACACAATTCAGAGCACCAAGAAGCGCAACCAGGCAATGTGTGCAGTGGGGGGAATGCCTGGAGCTGGGGCAGTGGCCACTTGTGCGGCACCATACACCAGTGCCACCTCACTAGACCTCTCCTCAGGACTGCCCCCCACCCTTCTCTCCCCATGTTTGTCTAAGTGTTTTATCCAGGGTTAGTTCCAAGGGTGGCAGCCCCACTCCTTCATGTACAACCCATCAGCTCTCCTTTGCGTCTCTAGTTGTTCCATTAGCAAGATCTTCACATGTATTAGCTGTGTCTTTCACCCTCCCCTCTCCCAGATCTAAGTTACACGGTGGGAAGAAGGTGGTACCCATATACATGGGTCCATGCCTCAAGCCTGCTCATCCTTGTGCTATTTGATGCAGACGAACAAACAGCCATAAGCAAGTTATTTCCAGAGTGCAAGCATGGCTAGAGATCAAATCCACAGACAAAATCCCACTCATCCTTTGCCTGAAGTCATTCCTCCTTCAGTGCACCAGCAAGGGCACAACTGTATCTTGAAGTTTCTCCAGCTTTGGCAAACGCAAATACTGTGGTGCCTTCAGTCCCTGAACTGCATATGAAATGAAAATCAGAAAGCAGTTGATGTATTAGTTTCTTACCGAGGTAATTTGTAATTTTTTACAAAATCCTGCATGTAACACAGCCAAATGGCAAGGGCAATTGTGGCAGTGATTACCAGGGAAATATTTGTAGGATTTAGCGATTTAAATTTAGCTATAAACCCATTTTACAGAATTATTGATTGAAATTTAAAGATGCTTTGGCAAATGCTGTTGTTTTCAAAGAGTGGAGATGTCATTCTTTATACTCTGTTTTATTTGTATGCATCACACGTATCTCGGTTTATATATTTTTAAGAGGCAATTCTAAAGGATGATCATACTCAAGGATATATCTACCAGATACCCTGGGGATCAACTATAAGGTATTGAATAAATCAACAAAAAATATTTTGGTTTGTATATAAAGAACAGAAGGATGAGTAAGTCATGACTGTTTGCTGCTGTTCTAACCATCCATCCGATGGAGATGGGAGACAAAGTTCGAAAGTCCCTCCAAGCACATGTAAATCCAGCTATAATTTGCAGTTGTAGAGACTTTTTTTCAGGAGCAAACCATTTAACCAGCACTGTGAATATGTTTAAAAAGTTATTTTCTCTATTATAAATGCACTGCATTGAATTTATCTCCATTTCTTTCCTTCAGCTCTAGCAAGGAACTTGGATGTCCACTGAATTAAAATTGGCTATTGCTGCCAAATATCAGTTAGAAAACACCAGCATTTTTCTTTTCCCATCTTAGCTTTAACTATGATTTTATATGTGTCTTGGTCTCCACTGACATATTTGAAAAAATCTAAATATTTAAAGGAATTACACTAGAAACTACTATGGCTTTCTCTGCAGGTGTTGCCCTCCTCATTCACTTCCTGTTTATTAGCTATTCTAACAGAAGAAGTAAATGAACAATAAGAGAAGTGGCTGTGGCAAGATGCAGATGAGCTCAGTGCTTAGTGTTCACTACCTTGATGTCTTCCCCAGGTGGAATGGGAAATGAGGAGGAAGTGATGGACTTGCTTGGTGGGTAGGGCAAAGGAGAGGACAGGGCTTGCTACTGATTAAATTTTCCTTTTAGAAATTCAGAAACAGTTCTGCACCCTCACCATTAGAGCCCTGTCATGTGGTATAAAGCAATAAGTTTAGAGACTACCAAGTGAATCTCATGAAGACAATTTTCAACCTTAAAAGGACAAAACACAGACAGGGAGGAATGATCTTGTATACATCACTACCCTGGCATCCCCCATTCATAAATGTTTGGGCATGGACTGTTCTTCTGCCAAGATGCACAATCAGCATTGCAGACCTGAAGAAAAATGTGGGAGAAACTACAGGAGCACACCTGGAACTGACAGCAGAGTCAGGGAATACAAACAGGTGAAATAAAAGAGATTGTGGTGAGATTCAAAATGTAGGCCAAGCTCATTCAGCTCTTGCAATCAAGTGTTTACCGTCTGCCGCAGCATCATTCTGCTCCCATCCTTGTTCCCTTCATTCTGAACAATGCAACGTTTCAATCTTCTTTAAATTCAAGGACACTGAGTCCCTGAGTGCCCCGCTTGCTAGCACTGAATAGGAAAACAAACCTGCCCGGCCTTAACAGCATCTTAGCTTACGTCAGTGATGCAGAACATATTGCTTCAAATGCATACTCTTCTAGGGGTGCCATCCATCCACCCTGACAAGAAATAGAGCGTTCCCTCCCTTTATCATGTCTGAGAGAGAGGAATGTGTGAAGTAAAGCTAAATGTGTGAAATGCAAATACAAGTCACTACATTCTGGTAATACATTTCCTATATTGTCTAGGAGTATTGCAGGGCTCCAGCTCAGGGATGCTAATCTCCCCAACAGATGGCATGTCGCCCCTACCTACGTAAAAAAGACACACTTCTGAAAAAGTGAAGAGGCAGGAGCAACATGAAGCGTGTGAGGGGGGCAGAGTGCTACCCCTCCTATTCACAGCGTTGCGTATCAGGGCTGGGCATCACAATGAAAGCTAAGGGAGTTCTATCCCAAGTGTTCTCTCAAAGAAGGTACAGGCTGTAGGATTATTTTTTCTTTTTAAAATGAGAGATTCATGGGATTTTTTAATTGGCAAAATATTTTTTAAATTAATGTTTGATTAAGTACAGGAGTAATACTATACTAGTATAGTATAATGTGGAGATTTGCATTCACATGTTCTTTCCACGTACATATATATATATACACGTTCTATATATATATATACGTTCTTTATAATATATATATATATAACATATATATATATGTTCCACGTACATATATATATATATACGTTCTTTACAAACACGTACATATATATATATATATGTTCTATTGGGATATCTTGTTTTGGGCCAACATGGCTATTTCTCAATAATAAACTAAGCCATAACAGAGCGCTGTTCTTACATGCACTGGGCATGGTGTCACTGCATCTATTTAAAACAAAAAAATCATGACTGATCTGAAACAGTCATAAAAACTTGAAGCTTATAAAAGGCTGAATCTGAACTAGCTGTCTTTTCTAGACATTCCCAGTTGATGACATTATTATAATTCATTCTTTCTTCTCCAAAAGAATTTTAAAACACTATTGACTTCAGTACCATGGATCTTTACAAATACATTATGAGCCAACTGAGAAGACATTGCAGAAGAACAAGACTGCCTAGACTCCTTACTCAGGCAAGCTCATGTCTATTTAAAAAAATGCTTCATGAGGAGACACCAGCACCAAGTGGTAGCCATGTGGACATGGTCTATTCTTCTGGAAGTCACTAAGGTCTCTTTGGAAAATAGGTTTTCATGCATGAACAGGCCACCCTGAGAGTAGGAGCAGTGTATTGAGTTCATGTCTTATCCTGGGGTGCTGCAGCACCTGACACAGCCTGTGCTCCAGCTGGAGCCTGTCACGGTGCTGGGGCACCTGCAACACCTGTTCCCCTTCTGCATTCCCCACTGCTGCATGGTAACTGCAAAACCCACTGTCCCTAAGTGATGGTGCTGCAGATTGCTACAACGCCTTGTGGTAACTCGATACCTTTGTGGTATTTATACTGTCAGATTTATTTGCAATTGGTTGGTATAGTTGAAAAGTTCAAAAAGAGGAAAAGCAGTGAGTTAACAGATCTGTAGCATGAGTGTATAGATTGAGTTTCCTTAGGAAACCAAGCTTTAGTAGTACCACTGTGATCCCTGAAGAAATTGTGTGAGGATAACTTAATTATTTTAAAGTATTTGGGGATTCAAGAATTTTGCTGGTGGCAACTTGAGAAATGTCAATCATTTTTATCCAGTGGAAAATACTATATTTAGTTTGTGGGTGAAAAAAAAATAATGACACTGTCAGCGCTTTGAGACTTTTTTCTTCAATGTGTTTAAAATACTTAGTGCACAGAGGGACAAAAAATCCTGGTGCAACCTCTGCAATCTATAAAACTACTAGTAAGAAATAGCAAAGGTAATAGTCAGTCCCGATAGAAGCTCAGGGGGCCTTCTGACAGAGCTGACTTGATTCATTTTGCCACAGACTTGAGGAAAAGTTAGTGAGGTCTTTCTTACTATTTCTTACTATGAACTGCAAGTATTATAGCCCCTGGCAATCTGCTTGTGATTTATTCTCTGCATAGGTGCTACTTGACCGATCCCAAATTTCCTTCCACAATATCATAGACATGCTAAATAAGTATAACACTAACTTTATTACTAAAAACTACCTTCCTAGTAGATAACTAGTAAACTACTTTGCTAGTCCGAAATGTGATCACTTTTTAAATTTCCCAAAAGGTGTTAATAAAGTTACCCTGCACTGGCCAGCTTGTAGCCTTTTGGATGCTGAGCTATAAAAGGAAGGGCCAAGAGTCAGGATATAGCCTTAGAAGTACAGTGAGGGTGGAAAAGTGAATGCCAAATTCAAACCTTTATGATTATTTTGCCTCCAAGGTAAAATTAACAGGACAGGACACTGATCTTCCACATTTTTACTGACTTGTACTTGGTCTGCACTGCAGTTAACCTAGGAAAGAGTTGCACTGTCTTGGCTGGATTAGAGTGTTCTATCCCAAATGCTTATGTTTATAAACTAAATTTATCCTATTTTCATACATGAAGTTTATTCTTGAAATCCAATCAAAATGAAATCAAGGATAACATGGTGTCTTAGGCCACCTCAGAAAAATTAATCATCAGCATCATTTAAATTTGTATTTGCAGAATAATATGTGCTTATATTACACCTGGAGATATTCTCCATGAACTCTTGATAAAAGCTGGAAAACACCCATAAAGACTATTTCTGCTTCAAATATTGCACTAAATTCTAGATCTTCCTGACCGCTCTGGATTTGCCAGATTAAAACCTGTGTAGCTGTCACCTAACTCCTCCTGTAGGTATTTAATCCAAAACTCAGAGCCTCCAAACCTCCTTACAGCCACTGAGCAACACTGAAGATGTCTCCCAAAGTTTCACAATAAATTTTCTAGGCATGGAAAGGTCGCTTTCGGGGCAAAGGTGTAACCATCTATGTCCTACCAGGTTGAGAAGTAAAATGTGTAACACACCCAAAATCCACAAACTGATTTTTCTGCCTGTCCTATTTTGAAGAAAGATCAAAATCGTACTGAGGAAATTCTATAGAGAAAACAATTTGCATATACCAACCTGCTTAGGAGTCTCTTCTGCTGCTCCTAAAGGCCACCAGTGCCTCAGCTTGATCCAATTACTGCACTGTACAGCTTATCACACCGACCATTTTATTTTCCTCCTTTTCTTCAGAGCTGAGCCTCGTTAAGGAGAAATATGACAGGTCCAGTCAGTGTTAAATCCAAACTCTCAGGTTAGTTCTGCATTTGAAGGCAACCTTAGGTTGTGTGAACTTTCATTCAACACAAAAGTGGCTTCCTCATACTCGTGCTCTTAAATGGCTTTGTTCCATTTACAGTAGTTGCGCTTGTCATAATGTTTTCCCCCAAATTTTGTCTCTAATAAAGATTAATATTTATTCACATGTTTGCATATATTCATATTTCCTTGAAATGCCTTTCAGCACTCTGGTAAAACACCAGGAAGATATTTTTCAATGGATTGAAAGGATCTCTGTGTTGTTTTTTTTTTTTTTCACTCTGTTACTCTGGAATGTCAGAAATATCAATGAAGTGATGCTTTGTGGTGGTTTAAGCACTGCCGGGACTGGAGACCACGTTGCCATTGCCCCTCCCCCACCCTCAGCCGGTCAGGCTGGCAGTGAGGCACAAACCCCAGGGTAAAATAAGAAGAAATTTAATACAACAGTGTAATAAGCAATCTGAACAACAACAGTAGCAATGATAACAACAATAAACAGCAATAACGGTAAGCAAGACAAAAGATATACAGAGAAATACCGCAATGGTTACGGAACAAGCCCGCCATGTTCTCCCCGTCACCAAAGCCACAAAGGAAAAAGTTCCCGCGCTCCCGCACCCGGACCTGACGTCAGCACGGTATGAATAACCCGCCCGGAGATCCCTTCCCCCTCTCTCTCTTAACCCTATCCCAGCTGAACCAGGACATAATCCACCCCTTTATTCTATACCATCTGCGTCATATCCAGCTGCCATTTAGCAGTTAACAATAACAAAACAACAATTAACAAAGGCACAGCATAATTCACGGCGTGTTCTCACCCAGAATCAAGTCCCCCTGTGGTACGCATCGGACCTCTCCATTGTCCTGCATCACCCACCAGGTGCACCCAGGTCCTTGAGCAAAAGCAATCCCGTGGATGGGTTTGCCTTTACCTTTGCCTGGCGCAGGACTAAACCAGACCATTTTTCCCAATATATTCCTCATGCGCACCACAGGGACTTTATCCCCATCTACAGCACATGAAGGTTTTGACTGAGTCGAGCCAGCTCGACTGGCAGATCCTCTTGTGTTGACTAGCCAGGTGGCCTTTGCTAGATGCATGTCCCAGTCTTTGAAGGTCCCACCTCCCAGTGCTTTCAGTGTGGTTTTTAACAGTCCATTGTAGCGCTCAATCTTCCCAGAGGCTGGTACGTGGTAGGGGATATGGTAGACCCACTTGATGCCGTGTTCTTCTGCCCAGGCATTTATGAGGTTGTTTCGGAAGTGGGTCCCATTGTCTGACTCAATTCTCTCTGGGGTGCCGTGTCACCACAGGACTTGGGTTTCAAGGCCCAGGATGGTGTTCCGGGCGGTGGCGTGGGGCGCTGGGTAAGCTTCCAGCCATCCAGTGGTTACTTCCACCATTGCGAGCACATGGCTCTTCCTTTGGCGGGTCTGTGGCAGTGTGATGTAGTCGATCTGCCAGGCCTCTCCATATCTATATTTCAGCCATCACTCTCCATTTCGCTGGGGCTTCACCCGCTTGGCATTTTTGATTGCAGCACACGTCTCACATTCATGGATGATCTCTGCAATGGTGTCAATGGTGAGGTCCACCCCTCGATCTCGAGCCCACCTGTATGTTGCATCTCTACCTTGGTGGCCTGAGGTCTCGTGGGCCCACCGGGCTATGAACAGTTCACCTTTGCGCTGCCAGTCCAAGTCCACCTGAGCCACTCTAATCTTAGCAGCTTGGTCTGCCTGATGGTTGTGTCGATGTTCATCAGTGGCCCGACTCTTGGGTACATGGGCATCCACATGGTGCACCTGCACAACGAAGTTTTCCACACGGGCTGCAATGTCCTGCCATACTTCAGCAGCCCAGACGGTTTTACCCTTACATTGCCAGTTGTTCTGCTTCCATTGCTGCAGCCATTTCCACAGGATATTTGCCACCGCCCACGAGTCGGTGTAGAGGTAAAGCCTTGGCCACTTTTCCTGCTCAGCAATATCCAAAGCAAGCTGGATGGATTTCACCTCTGCAAACTGGCTCAATTCACCCTGTCCCTCAGCAGCCTCAGTGACCTGTTGTGTGGGACTCCACACAGCAGCCTTCCACCGTCGATGTTTTCCCACAATGCGACAAGACCCATCAGTGAACAGGGCATATCGCTTCTCCTCATCCGCAGCTCGTTATATGGTGGGGCCTCCTTAGCACGTGTCACCTCCTGCTCTGGTGACATCCCAGAATCTTTGCTCTCCGGCCAGTTCATGATCACCTCTAGTATCCCTGGGCGGCTGGGGTTCCCTATTCGAGCCCGTTGTGTTATCAACGCAACCCATTTACTCCACGTGGCATCTGTTGCATGATGCGTGGAGGAGGCTTTTCCTTTGAACATTCCCCCCAGCACCGGCAGTCGGGGTGCCAGGAGGAGCTGTGTTTCAGTGCCGACCACTTCTGAGGCAGCCCAAACTCCTTCATATGCTGCCGGTATCTCCTCAGTTGGTGTGTAATTAGCTTCAGAGCCTTTGTATCCCCGGCTCCAAAAGCCTAGAGGTCGGCCTCGGGTTTCCCCAGGTGCTCTCTGCCAGAGGCTCCAGGTAGGGCCATTCTCCCCAGCTGCGGTGTAGAGCATGTTCTTAACCTCCTGCCCTTCCCGGACTGGCCCGAGGGCTACTGCTTGGGCAATCTCCCGCTTAATTTGTTCAAAGGATTATTGTTGCTCAGGGCCCCATTCAAAATCGTTCTTCTTACAGGTTACGTGGTAGAGAGGGCTCACAATCAGGCTGTAGTTCGGGATGTGCATCCTCCAGAACCCTACAGCGCCCAGGAAAGACTGAGTCTCCTTTTTAGAGGTTGGTGGGGCCATGGCTGTTATCTTGTTTATTACCTCCATTGGGATGTGGCGACACCCATCTTGCCATTTTATTCCTAGGAATTGAATTTCCCTTGCAGGCCCCTTAACTTTCTTTTGCTTAATGGCAAAGCCAGCCTTCTGCTGGCTTTCTCTTGGGTGGGGAAACATTTACTTCTAATGGCTGAGACATCAGCCCGTGCAGGTGGAATGAAGGACATGTCCTCTTCCATTTTCTGGACCCTCTAAGACAGTTCCTCCACAGCTGAAACCCAGGAATGTTGAGATGAAGGGAGATTTCCCTCATATTGCCGGAGCTCGCCAACCACTCCATCCACTGTTAGAGTGTGGGTGTCTGTCCACCAGGACACTATTGCCAATGCTTTCGAGTGTGCTTCTGGTGCGCTCTTCAGGAACTTTCGCCACATCAGGTGTGTGCAAGGGGCCTGATCTGGGTCCATGGGTGACTGCTCATCATTCAGATCACCATAGATCATATCAAACACAGCCAGTTCCCTGAGATTCTGAATGCCCTTCTCAATGCTGGTCCATTTGCCTAGCTGACATAGGATATCATCCTTGTAGGGGTGCCTCTCCCTCACACTGAGCAGGAGTCGCCTCCAAAGGCTGTTTCCCTATTTCCCTATCAATGCCAGCATCCTTGGCCAAAGATCCCAGCTGCTTGGCCTCTCTCCCCTCCATTTCAAAAGCACTGGCTCCATTGTCCCAGCATCGGAGCAGCCAGGTGCAAATCTGCTCACCTCCCAGGCGGCCGAAATCTCTCCGCATATCTCGCAACTCAGTCGGGGATAGAGATCAGACGATCACCTCTGGCCCTTCCTCCTGCTCCTGTCCTGGACCTGGCTCATCCCCATCCCCCACTTTGTGAGCTGATTTTCTGGTATAGTTGGTTTTCTGTATCGGGACAACTGACACTGGCACTGCCTGGCTCTCTGGCTCAACTGCTGTGCTGGTGGAGGCAACTGAGACTGACTCTGCCTGTCCCCCTGGCCCAGCTGCTGTACCAGTAAGTTCACTCTCAGATTCTGCAGCCTTTTCTCCCTCTTGAGGGCAGCGGGTGGTATTAAAGAGGACACGGTAGGCATGGGCAAGTCCCAAACATTGCAGCGATTTGTGTCTCCTGGATTTTGCCTGCTTGGTAACACACCCTTTCTAAGCACTCCATCAGCTATCAGGGCTCTGCATTTGTCCAGGAGTGAAATTCCAAAGCATTGGATGTGCCCACCGACTCAGGCCTTTGCCCATCTTTTCCCACACCCCTTGCCACTCACTATTATCTGACCTCGGGGCAGGTTTCTGGGCACTGCCACTGTTAGAGAAGTGCTGCATGGCCCAAAACAAGATCTGGCAGATACCCAGAAAGCATTGTGCTGCAAATACACTGGCCTGCAGGCTCCAAGGATAATTGAAACTCCCAAAAACCAAGAGGATCTCTTCCCCTGGCTCACCCATAGTGGGGGTGAGACCCCTAACAAAAGCCCAGGCAGCAAACAGGTACCGGCCCACCCCCACCAACAGCGATACAAAGGCATTATAAGCAGTCAGTAGCCTGTATAGCAAAACAATCCCCTTTATACATTTTCCACCGACAACAAAAACCAGCACGGGGAACACACAGTGGATATAAGGAATAATCCAGCCCCACCACACAAGCAAGTGGGCCAGCATTGCAAACATTTTCTTATTACACAGTACAAATACAAACAGAAAAATTACAGCCAACAGATTGCTCTAACACACTCTGGTCAGAGTCTGTCCCTTTTTGATTCTTATTTCAACCCAATTCCTGCCCCACGTTGGTGCGCCAAAAAGGCTGTGTTGGTTTAAGCCCTGCCGGGACCAGAGACCACGTTGCTGTTGCCTCTCCCCCCCCTCAGCCAGTCAGGCTGGAAGTGAGGCACAAACTCCGGGTTAAAATAAGAAGAAATTTAATACAACAGTGTAATAAGCAATCTGAACTACAACAGTAGCAATGATAACAACAATAAACAGCAATAACAGTAAGCAGGACAAAAGATATACAGAGAAATACCGCAATGGTTATGGAACAAGCCTGCCATGTGCTCCCCGTCACCAAAACTACCAAGGAAAAAGTTCCCGCACTCCCGCACCCGGACGGAGATCCCTTCCCCCTCTCTCTCTTAACCCTATCCCAGCTGAACCAGGATGTGCTTGAAGTGAAAATACAGCAGTATCCTATCTTTAAGCTTGAATCATTCAGAACAGGCAGAGGCCCTATTCCTTTAAATTCCTTCTGTCCTTTAATTTTAACTCTATTGTACATCTTCTCAGACATACAACAGGAAATAAGCTACAGTTTTATTTCTCTACAAAAGCATTTAAGAAAAATGAGTACTTCAGTTTCTCTGGGTCAGAACATTTCCACTGTAACATTTCAACATAAACACACAGAAATGGCTTACATACTAATTTAATTCCTTGTTTAAGATGTAAAAGCAAGACTTTCAAAAGCAATACACTTTTTGTACTTCAAACCCCTCGTGAAGCCCCGCCACTTGCTGCCTTGAAGGCAGCACTTGGGAGTGCCTGTCTGCAGGGAAGCCCTCTCTGCCTCTGCCACCATGTGTGGGCTGGGGATGCTCCTGCCCTGCTCCCAGCCCACCACCCTGGCAGCACCCCATTGCTACTGCATGCCCCCTATCTCTGCTCGGCAGGGGTTTTTCACCATCATTGCCTTTTATAGCCACCTCATGCATTCAGTTGCCTCCCAGCTTTTCCTGGTTTCAGAGAGTTTTAGTTTTCTGTAGAAAAACCACTAACTGTTTTTAACTGAGATTAAGATACAAAAAATCACAATTTTTCTGATGTGGAGACCACCATTTCTAAAACTCCTTTTGAGCCTAGAGCTCATTTAGCCCAGAGTGAGTAAGAAAAAAGCAAGGAGCTGTAGGAACTCAGCACCACTGAGCCTGACCCACCAGGCAGGGGCTGAGCATGCGGCTGCCTTTGGGTACTGGTACCGATGCCTGAAAGAGCCTGGAAAGATTCCCTCTGGGTTCAGTCCTGCAGCTCCAGCTGCCTCCCTCCAGGCACAGGCAGACAGCACATAGAAACACACCCCGCTCTGTAAGAGCCTGTCCTTAAACTCCCGTTTTGAGGAAGCTGAAACATAAAAGCACAATTTGCAGCACCACCCAAGACAGGATCTAGCCAAAAGCACCTTTGTGAGGAGGCTTGCAAAGGCAGAGCAAGACACGGCTCACCTCAGGGAGGCTCAGCAGACTATCTGTCCTTTATGCTTATGAAAACCTTTCCCTCCAGGATGAGGTACAGAAGCTAAACTGGGTGCTGCTTTATCGCTGGCACTGCTACTCAAGAACAAACACAACAACAGGAAAAAATAATACTAAAAAAGAGGCTGAGCCTTTCTCACTCACTAATTTTAGTTTCAAAGGGAGAGGCTGAACAAACAAGCACCTGACAGCACAGGCGTTTTGGGATGCCAGCTCTCATGGGACCCCAGGGTACACACAGGTGACAGCTCTGTGCACACCATGCTGTGCTGCTGTCTGCGTGGCAGCCTCTCTCAAAACATTACCGTAACTTCCACAGTAGCCACTGCTTAATGAACCATGGTTTAATCCATTAATGGAGCTGAGCCAAAATGAGTAAAATCATGCTCAGGGCAAATTTGTCCATTTTCTGGTGTCTCTTGAACCTGAGCTGGGGTGGGGGGGCCTGTGTGGGGGTGGACCAAAGAAGTTCTCCAAGAGTGATGCAGCCTTGCTGGGGAAAAAAAAAATACAATCAGTAATTGCACAATCCTTTCAGGATGTGTTCAGCAGTTTTCAAGGTGTGCTTCTCTGAAGTGCAGAGAACCTCTCCAAACTCCACCCTTGTTGCTGGCTTCCTTCTAAAAAAATCAAAGCCAAAAAGCAATACCAAAGTGGCATCAACAACTGCACACAGCCGTGGCCTTACAGTTTATACATCCTGAGTAAAGGGTTCATCTGAGGAAAACCAGAAAACCCATCACTTTTTATGGGCACTTCATTCACTTTTTTTAAAAGGAGATGGAAATGACATGCAGGCTATGTACCTTTTGCCCACCAATGACTTTTGCAAGGCAAGATACAGAAGCAAATCTCAGAACAGGATCTTTGAATGCAGGGAGGTGATGCTGCTTGGGAATGGAACTGTGCTCATGTAAGGGGCTGATGATGCTCCTGGAGGCCCACCTCTTGTCTTTCCTCTTGGGGTTGTGTTTGACAGCACTGGCCCCTCCACTTGCTACCTCTGTGCCAAAGCAGAGGTTCCCCAACTGCCCATGGCCAGCCTTTACCAGACTGCCCCCAAGAGCCTGCCTGCGTGGCTCAGCTGCCTCGCCTGATGTAAGAGCAACCATTATTGCGTCTGCGAGCTTGGCGTTCACAAAAGATGCAGTGTTGCTCCCTGACTCTTCACTGTACTTTATACAAGGATCATCTTCTCTGGTAAGACACTGCCTGATAGATGCCTTGTATTCCCAATATCAGGTACACCAGAGAACCCCACCAGTGAAGCAACGACATGGGCAATATCTTCAGCTTTGTCCACGGCTGGGATGCCTGAATGGAAGGAATTTCTGGGCAGTAAACAGCCTTTCTCTAAGTTGCCACCGAGCTGATTTAACCTACAGCACAGCTGTCACACTGGCATTACCCCACGCTCAATGAATACATGGAGGACAGCACCTTCCTGAAGCCAACATGGCCACATGGTGTCTAAAATAATAAATTAAATATGAATACAAATAAAACAATAAATAATAAAATCTTAGGATCCTGGGTTGGGCTGCCTGCACACACCCCAGCCTTGAGTGCTCCTCGTCACAAGGACAGCAACGCCAGAAAGAGCTAAGGAGCTCTTCAGGAGTCAGCATGGGGCTGGACAAGCCTAATAGGTCTGGCAGAGCTCCAGTGATGGCAATCCAGCACAATTTTCAATACAAACGGAAACACAATGCAGGAAGCCACAAAGCATTTCCATGAAAAGCCACCTTAGGTCTGCAGGGTTTATTAGGCTGGACTCCTGGACATAAGAAAACACTTACTTTGCTTCTGGACTGCAGCTAGCCCTGGAAACCACACAGGATGTTTTTGCAGAGCTGCATGTAAGCAGTGAGTAGGTGTCACCTTGATTATGCAGTGTTACATATATATCTTTGAGGAGGACAGGCTACTTTGCACCAGTAGTTCTCAAGATGCATAATTAGTGCAAAGAAATACAGGAAGAGGTGGAAAAGCATTTCCCATCTTTATTCTCATACAGATGAACTGTAACTGTAACTATAATTCATGGAAAAAGACACACAACTAGCTGGATCCCACTGATTCCTAGGCTGGGCAGTCCACAGCAGGGCTACCTTCACTGAAGCAGAGGTGAAAGGGGACTTAAAGGAGAGTGTTCCTGTGGGACCAACGGCAAAGGTGGCCGAGCTGCTGTGCACCATGAGCTTGGGCTGGCACGAACCACGGCGGGAACAGAGGAGCTGTGCAACTGGGAGCCCACCTGTGCCCACACCAGCAACAGTCACACCAGTGCACAGGACTCAGGAAGATCTCCTCTCTTTAATAAGGCCTTGAAATTAGTTTCAAAAAGGCAAGAGGGGGATTATTCGACATCCTGCCATAATGTGGGGAAAGAGAGCACAGTTCAGATTGGCTCTTCACTTACATTAGTATGCTGGGAAGATGCAGAAAGGATTTAGAGCAGTTTGGCTTTGCAGGGATGAAGCCTAGATTTTGCTGTCATGGAATATTAAAGGATTGGGTTCGATGTTGCAGATGAAGATACAAGTTAGGTACCACGTTGCTCAGTCCCCACAGGATTGAGACGCTTCTAAACATGACCAGAAGCAAGATTTCAGGTACCATGGGAGCTTCAGAGTCAGAAATACAGGTGCCTACTAATTTAGGCCCATCAAGAGCTGAGCTCAGCGTGTATTTGGAGGAGCATGGTTTGACAGACTGAGGTGCTCAAAGGGGGACTGAGGTGTGCATGAAATTTGTCAGGACTTTTGCAAACTTCATCCTCGTTTAAATCACTTACCTAAAGCTCATTTTTAAGCTCAAACACTCCAGTTTCTCCCTGTGGTAAAATCTGAATGTCACAATAGTAAAAAAAAAAAAAAAAAAAAAGCAAACCAAAACCAACACACAATCCAACCTAACAAAAGAAAAAACCAAGAACACCTTAATATATGAACTGTAAAACTGTGCATTCTACTTTTCCTAGGTGAAATCTGGACATGTTGTGAATTTATATGTTCCACCCAGCCATCCAACAGAAGTGACAGCAGACATACCAAAACTCCAGCTCTGTGGTCTGGGTATTTGCAATCCAGCAGCAGCAGCAGCAATCTGGAAGCAGGGCAGTGGCAGCAGAGACCATGCACCTGGGGACAAGTTTACACCAGTGATGGTATTTAGAAATGTGCTTATTAGACAACTCTTTTTTGAATCTCCCTTCTGGTTCCTGCTTTGCTTCGGACCAGTGAGCCCAGTGCAGTCTGTGCCAGGACTGTGGTGCTGTGTATTGGTGCGGTGATCCCAGCAATGATCCTGTGAGGGCCAGAGCTCCCTGTGGAAGGCCAACCACCAGGGTGAGCATACCCTCTCTTGTTTCTCTATACAGCCTTTCACAGGCTGAGTTGCTTCCCAAGCTGCTGATCTCCATTAACAACCTTGTACATGACTCCAGGCTGCTGGGGGCAGAACTGTCACTGCTTTCCTAAAGAAACTAGTGCAAGGTGAGATTTTTTTCCAGAAGAGAAATTTTGCCCCTTTTTTAGATTCCACTTCTAAGTGAAAGTATGCTTAAGGTCGTGGAGAGTGTTAAGCAGTATCCCAGGTTACCTTTTAAGAGGAGAGCATCACCTTTCTCTTACACTCCTTAGAAGACCTAAAATTACCATTGGCTGTTGTTTAGCAAGACAGAAAAGCTGTGTTTCATGGTGATGGACTGGATTACTCCACTGACTTTTACCTTGAGCAACAGGCTCCATGTATATCAGGACATAGTTTAAAGGGGATGATCATCTTTTTAATAGATCACATACTGAGTCATAAGCTACATATTCAACAGAAAATCAAGCTAATTGCTCACTTCTTCTAAGATATCCCTGAAGGATAATCGACCTCTGCAGAGCTGTTTCTTAGTTGGAAACTAAATAATTAAGCTGGAGAAATGCATTTCTCTTTCAAGTTTCTCTCTGTATTTTCTTTTATTCTTCATACCAAATACATCAGCATGAACATAAGCTATTGACTTTAATTAAAAATTAAAATTAGCTCTAGTTTTGTTTTGTTAAATCCACAGCTGAAAAACAAAAGAGACTGTCAAGACAAAAAAAGAAAACATTGCAACCTTCCTGCCAGTTCTCATCCCTACCCACTTATCCAGCAACTCGTAAACATGCCATGCAGCATCTTCTGCTGCATGTAACTCAAGAGTCTTCAGCAGGATTTACCACACATGGACTTCAGCTCCTAGCAGTAGCTGTGCAGAATATGAATAAAGAAATGGACAGTACCATAACATGATAGATTTGTGAAGCCCTCAAATTTGATAGGAATCTTCTTTATTAATTTAATCTATTACCGGCTAATTGCTTATGTACTGTAAATCTGCAAAGGTCAATTCCCAAAATCACCAAACAATAAGAAGGTATGAAACACTAACAAGTCCTAATACAATAAGAATGTTAATCAATAGTCTAAATGAAGCCTTGTATTGCCAATGATGCATGAAAATGTATTATTGTTAGGGACTACAAGGCTGGGTTTCACTGAATGCAATAAAAGCCATGTATTTTGAGAGAAATACAGTGTAAACAGCATCTGTAAATATCGACTGTACAATTAACTTTTTCAAAAGAGCATCTTCAAGGCATAAGCCATTTCACTGAAAAGCTACTTTCTTGCATAAAAAGTAAAAGGAAAAAGAGTGCTGATGCAATAAATACATACTTGACGAAGGTCAATGCTGAACTATATGGATGTAACAGCAGAACATGTTTATATATATTAAATACTGCATTTTTAACATAATAAATATTTATATACATTAAACTGTCATAATCTTGCTTGTAAACCTGCAGCCTTACTGCAGACAGAATCCTATAGCTACCCCATGCAGACATGCAGTCAACTGGGCCAAGGGACAGCATTACTGCAGATGTTCAGTGCTGTAGGAGGAAGCAGACTCTTCTGGAGGCTTGCTCCACTGTATTGCTTTATGCCCATTTAGAAAATTCCTGCCTTCCTGAGTTTCTAACTGGTTAGGATGAATGTTAAGGTATTTTGAACCATCTCTGAATTCTAAAAGGCTGTAGAACGGCCTTCTGTTTGTAGAGGCAATTTAGCTTTATTAAGCAGCATGACATAGACTAAGTGAGCTAAGATAAGCTTTGTACAGTGTGTTGCAGCAGTCATCATCAGCAGCAGAAGCCAATCAGTCTAGAACCTGATTACCGAGAGCTGCGCTGACATGCTGCAAGGAAAGGTGTTAAAAAACCCTCTTCTCACTTACTCATCCGCCAAGCTAGACACCCCATTTCACCTCTGGTATTATTGAAGGAATTTCTCATGGCAGCAGAGGTTTGGCAAACTATACTTCTCAGAAAATATTTTTTTGTTTCTCTGTTTTCATTAAATCTCTTTGCCACATTGCCAGTTGTGAAGGTCATTTCACTTGCATGGCATTGTTAGAATATATTTCACAAGCAGTGTAGTCAGCACTTACTATGAAATCTGTACTTCTTATTTTCCTGCTGGTAGGAAAATAGAATACTTAAAAGCAGTTGGGAACCTAAAGAGTTAGACCTGCTACAGGCAGGTCTTAAATTGCTATTATAAAAAGGTCTATTAGCAGGTTTGATCCAAGCAAGGAGGGTGTGCTAGTTTACTGTATTAGTCTGATTTCTTCCCAACTAAATTCTGCTCATGAATTTTAGAAGTATTGAATTAGAGGAATCTGGTTTTCAGGGCCAGGCATAGATACTGGGAACAGTCATATTATAACGTACTCTTATGTTTTAGGCAGAAAAAAGGAAGCATTATTCTTTCTGAACATTTCCTTCCTCTTTAAATCTTCAGATACTCTGCTTTCTCTAAGGTCATTGCATGAATTTAAGATACACCATTCTGGAAACTAAATTAGCCTTCATTTACTGGGAAGTTGAATGCAGCCAGACTAATGGTGGTGCAAATATAATTGGTTCCCAACATGTGTCAGTGTGTATACTCCTCAAGCCACGGAAAAGATGCATTATGGGACTAATTTTTAAATGTTAATGGATATTGGATGTTTGCCAGACACCCAGCTGTGCACAAAACATTGAGATGGTAAATAGCTCTTGATCTGTTTAGAAACAAATTATAATGGCTGTTTGGATTCCACATGACTGAAGGCATGGTAACCAGCACAGGCTCACAGACTGACCCTATTAACTGCACTAAGGGGAATGTGCCGATTTTAAAAATCAAAATAAGCGACATAAAATAAGGCTATTAAGATGCCATTTAAATTATTTTAGATTAATATTAAACAAACAAAATCCCAACAACAACCCATAGCACCTGTTACCATTGCCTATACGAGCTAACTTATTTAAGGGAGTTTTTTGCTAGGTTTCTTTGGTAGGAGGTCAAAATGCTTTCATCACTCAATTAATTTGATTCTAAAGCTGAGATCTGAGTGAAAATTTTACCAGCACTTATAGAATAAAATCTCTCCTGCTGCACATCAGCAATGGGTCTCACTGAGATGCACCAGGGAACAAGACCTCTCTGCATTTGATGTGTGGTTCTCATAATTTTGATTTAAACTCTGTGAATATCAGTATTTGCAGGAAATTCTCCACTTGAAATGTCTTAATACTTGTATTCATTTGGTCAGCAAAGCCCAACAGGGAATTTTTAATCAGCTGGATTAGGTGCTTTTGATTATTATACTGTAGCATTAGCAGAAAGCATCATTTCACAAGTGAAAAGCGTACTAATTGTCAGCAACGCAGGAGAGCTCTATTCCATAAGGCTGTGTGTTCATCAGTTTAAGACCCCTTTTCACAAATAAATAACACATTCACAATGTATATTCAGGATGTATTCCCCTTTAGGATTTTACTGTTTGTGTTTGAAAAATTCTGGAAAAAAGCTTTCAAGTCTAGGACATAATCAGTCCATTTATAATACCAAAGTTTCTCCATAAAAACCCACCAAAAATGGTACGTAATCCCAAGCAGAATAACACAGTGTCATTGAATGAACAGGGAATGACTCAAGACTGCCTAAGAGCTGACTGTGCAATGACATTAAATCATAGCCTGTCAATAATGCAAAATTACTTTGCAGTTACAGCTTTGTATCTTGAATTTGTGCTTCTTAGCATCGATTCTGTAGGCTGTTTTTTAACTGGGTGCTTTCTGCTAACTGTGGTACCTTATATAGCTCATTCTCTATGATCTGAAATACACTAATACATTAGGAAAGGAAGCCTGAGAGTCACTTTTCTGTTTTCTTCTAAATTAATTTTCTCTTTCTGAAAAGAATGTTGCTCTCACCAAATGTAGAGCATCTACAAAAATGAAAGCATCCTGACCATTGGGATATATGTGCAATTCTAAGAAGCACCACCAAAACATGTCAAAGGAGGATATTTTTTCCCTGACAGCTCAAGAGTCTTGATCCATTCTTACAGAGTAAGTATAGATCTTGGGGAAATTTTTTCCTTACTGTCGATTTCAAGGGCTAAAACAAAATAAGATAACAAATGAAAAAAACCCTTCCTCAACCCTACGAACTTGCTTGACAAGCCACGATATGAAGTCTGGCCCCAGAGAGACATGTCTGAGGCTTTCTGCCACCCCACTGTGGGCAAGAGGGCATCGCTGCCATCCTCATCCTCGGGCACATTATTTCAGTGACATCAGAACACCCACAGCAGAGGAGCCTTGCTCTCCCCAGAGTCCAGGCACTTGTGGGCTCAGAATCACATGAACAACTTTAGCTCCGCTCTGCCAGCAGAATATGAGAAAGTCAGCACTGTCTACAGCTACAGGAATACTGGAAAAGAATCAGGGTTTGGATATATGAGCATTGGCAGTGAATTGGGCTTAGAAAAGAGAAGATGAGGTGGCAACTGGATCTCCTCTGAGCTTTAGGAGGGAGGATTTTATGCCTTTGATGCTGCACGGTGGAGAAATGCTGTGCTGCCAGCTCATGCTTCCTCTGCTGTTGTCAATAGGCAAATCACAACTAGCTGATGTCCCACAAGAGCAAAAAGGGTGAAAACAAGCTTGTTCATTCCTCATCCTGGCTGGTGGTCTAGAAAGCGTGTGTCTATAGCCACATGCATGTCACACCTTCATGATGTTGTAATATATTCTGTCCCAGCTGCAAGCAGACAAAGAACTGGTAACAACTCTTTCCTAGTAAATCACTGGTTCAACATCAGGATTCAAACAGCATGATTACTTCAAGGACCAAGCTATACCTTCAGTTATGTTCGCATAATCTGAAATAATTC
This sequence comes from Athene noctua, assembly GCF_965140245.1. Lineage (NCBI taxonomy): Eukaryota > Metazoa > Chordata > Aves > Strigiformes > Strigidae > Athene > Athene noctua. The sequence continues at coordinate 20,657,983 of NC_134041.1, read as the reverse complement.
CACTAAGATGGGAGAATTCATTCTTAATTTTCAAAAGCAAATGAGAACAGAGTCTGGTCAACAGCATTCAGGGTTTGAACAACCTACATCCAAAATGTGTTTTCACAGATGGAGAGTAATTTCATTAGAGTACTCTGCAAAATCTTTCACTTGCATAACTTGTTTCCATTTCTTTTTAGTGTAACGAGATTTCATGATGAAAGCCAAATACAATCTAGTATTGCAAAAGTGCATGTTACGCTGATCCTAATAAGCCCAATGAAAATCAATAATGCTGCTAGTTTCCCTGAAATCAGCCTACATAAGCTCCAAGCAGCGTGTTCTGCCTAAAGCAGAGTATTAGCAGCTTACATAAAACAGATATTTCCTAGTAGAAAATCTGAAAACAACCACACTTGAGGAAAAAAAAATAGTTACAAAACCCACCAAAAAAATCAGAGATAGTTGCCTCCTGTCCTTAAGCTGTGGATAAAAGATCAGTTCCCTTCCCTTTTCATCCAGTTGCTAGCTGCTATCAAACTGCGGTGCAGACTGCAGACTGCACGAGGGCGAGTCGCCAGGCCCTGGCTTCTTTGTCCCCTGCAAAAGGATGACAACATTGTCCACCCATTTGCTGAATAAGGATGAGAAATTTTGATCTGAGAGCAGAAGCGCCATTTTCCTTGGCATAAAAATGAGGATTATAATAGAACTGGGAAAAAAAAAAGTCAAGCACACAGTATCAAGAAGCAGTATTAAAAATTCAGGCAACCTGCTGCAATCAACTTTGAAAAGATGCATGTACTGTCTATCATATTTCACTCCTTTTGCTTGTAGTTTGCCCTGCATTCAGTAATGGGAAATCCTGAGTTAAGAGGGGAGGAGAGGGCAGATCTGAAAGCAGACAAGAATGCACAAATGTCAGAAGACAGAAACAGACAGTTCATATATATGTTTAGTCATATACAGTAGATCTGAGAGCAATACCCATCATTATGTAGATTTTTATACTGCATGTATTTCAAATAAAATCCTTCTTTGAAGTTTGCCTCTTCTTAAATAAGCTAATAAATGTAGGAAGCTTAAAATACAATTGCCATTGCATTAGTAAGCTAGTTTTTCTTCACGTAAGAAAATGTTTCTCTGTAATGATCTACCTTATGAATGACCTGGGGAAATAATTTCAGGTTTCTTTAAAATGCAACCATTTGTTTCTTATTGGCGAGTTCAATTTCACTAAAAGTTATGGAGTGAACAGCAATAGCCTATTTGCAATATTGGATAGCCAAAGGTGCATAATTATTTCTAGTTTGCTATTAAAACAGTATTTAAATAATTCAGCATGCAGTTGCTTTTTTATTTTTTTAATGATGTACTATTAACAGGTTGACAGATTTGCAAAAGTGAGGCATTTTATGAATTTTTTGAATTAGGAAATTCTTACAGAAGCAAATGTAAGCATGAGCTTTTATTTTTATGTAATGTTTGCATTAGAAAGTCTTCCCTCAGGACAAGAATATATTGAATTTCTGCAAGTGTATAACTTCATGTAAGTAGCATATATTTGTATTTATTTACCAAATGTAAGTAGGGTAATTCTGAATAAAATGATTGCATATACAGACCACACATATGTAGCACGTCCATTGCAGAGGTACTTCTCCCTTTGACAGGGGGATGGGGCATGGCTCATTCTGCCTAGTTCAGAGGTTGTAACAGCTTATGCCTGTACATCACAGGTGTACAGTACTGTTGCTATGGAGACTGGCTCAAATGAGCAGGAAATTTCATTTTGATAAAGTTCTATTCTTGGGCAGAGGAAGAAGGCTCTATATTCAGCATCACATAGGGCATTTATTAATGTTTGAAACATGTTCTGTAAATAACAACAGACTTGAAAAGCGAGTTGCATTTTCCCCTTGTGGTATTAAAACCCGTAAATAACACCTTGGAAGGGGGTGGTGCAGTTGGGAACATCCCTGTATCACAAACCCGCTCTCTTCCCCGCGGAGAGCGCGGCTGGCCGAGCCGCTGGCAGCACCGCCTGCGTGAGGGGCAGCGGCACCCGGGTGCACACCGCCCAGACCGGGCGCTGCCTGGCCAAGCCGCTCCGAGAAGCAGTAGCACGCTGCCGGCCAGAAACACTGCGAGGTTTTGTTCAGCTGAAATGTGGAAAACAAATTTCAGGTTAAATGTTTTGCTAATTTGAACTTATGTAAAAAGTTCGTACTTGTTAATCAAAGGAATCAATCTTCTTTAGATGGAAGATTTTTGTGAGGCAATCAATCAAAACAATGTTTTGAAAACAGTGAAATGAAATATTTTCACTTTTTCCAGCTCCCCACATACCAGGATTTATCAACTTTATCAATTCACTGAAGCTGACAGAAATTTGCTAGGCAATTCCACAGACCAGAACCTGCATTTTTCAGGGGAAAAAGGATTTGACTGAAAGCTGCCACCCAGCCAGCTCTCCACACTAACGACAAAGAAAAGACAATAATCACCAGGCTGGAGAGCATCTGAAGTAGTTACCTCTTGGAAACATAGAATAGTTTTGTTTGGAAGGGACCTTAAAGGTCATCTAGTTCCAACCCCTCTTCTTTTTCTTTAACCCCCAGCTCTCCAGTAGCACATCCTGCCCTCCAGAGACATTGCACAGTGGGCTTCTAGACAGGGGGCAAATGGCCACTGCTTTCTGAGCCTACCAGAGCCTCGCTACCCTTCCCAAAGTGATGTGTATGCCACCTACAAAGGGACAATATCTACTGTTTATGGGACATGTCACCAGGAGGATTAAAGCAGGAGTCAGGGACAAACCAGGAGACTGGAGGTGGCACAGGGCTGCAGGCGGCAGGGTAGCCCATTACACAGGCTGGGGGCCACAGGGGTCTCAGTGAGGAGCAGGCGGTGGGAAGCAAGAGACCAGATCTACTCCACAGGTCAAAATCTCAGGAGGAGAAAAGTTCATAGAACATTCAGCAAACAAAGCTCAGGAGGTATCTTTGGGGGTTTTTTTGTTGTTTGTTTGGGTTTTTTTTTAAGTCTTGGTATTTGAAGGCTCCTAGCTATTTACTTCTAGCAGCCTTATGCAAACAGATAGTATACTAAGACCTTTTTTGGATTGTAGGAAGTTTTTCTGCACTTTGTAATAAAAATCATTTAAACAGTAAATGTTTAAAAGTAAATCCCAGATGTTGTGAAAATCTTGGAAAATACAGAATATTAAAATCCATTTACCTGAAAAACACCTTTCTTTAATCTAACTAGTGTTACACTCAGGAAAGTCATGGTGAAATCAATTCTGCTTCTGGCATATATTAAGCACTAGTCATTGTTGGGAAGGCCTGTTGGCAAAACTGAGCCCTTAGCTATCATGCGTCTTTTTCTAAACTGTACCTTAACTTCCATAAATAACCGATGAGATGGAATCTTCTTTCGCACCTCAGTAGTGAGCTCTTTTATTATAAGAAAAATCTATTTTGTGCCATAATAATATCACTTGCCACAATAAAATAAGAGGATTTGCTTCTCCCCCATCCCCTCCTCAGCCAAGCACCTAGACTGCCGTAAGATAAAGAAAAGCCAAAGAAAATGAAAAATATCAATAAAGTTACACTGGTAAATTGAAATACTTACTATCTTGAGGAGAAAACCTGTTATTAAAATAAAAATACCTGAGATAGTGTCAGGCAATGTGACAATGAAGATGTCATTACTAAATAGGACTCTTTGGTCCCTTAGCTGTCAATAATTAATACATTATTTACACTTGCACGTTCTCATTTCCCAGCTTTCAAGATTTCATTTACACTCTGATCCTTTGCTTAGCAGCAAATTTAACATCATTGTGACCTTCTTCTGCCTGACACTATACACCTATCAAGCAGAGAAAAAGAATAGCATCTAATATGTGCATTTATTAAAGCAGAAAGCTTCAGTTACTGGAAGAAGTGACAAACGCCAGTGTTTGCCACAATAAACTAAGAGAAACAAATTGCTCCCAAAGAAAAATCAATTAAGAGGCCGTCTTAATAATACCATTTGTGGGAGCCTCAGCATTTGCGTGTTTTAGGGAAATGTAGCTGAAATGTTTCTAATTAAAACCCAAAGGAATTAGCAAACTTATGAAAGCCATACCACAAACTGCAGACAACCTTATGTTAAAGATACACCATTTTGACTATCTGAAATTAAAATATTCTGTTAGGTTGAAATGGCATTTTTCTCATGATGGTGAGGAGATGCACCATTATATATTCCTAGGAGAAACAATGTCAGATGGTCATATGAGATGTAAATTGCCGTTACATCACAGTGTACATAAATGTACATATTTATTTAGTATAAGAATATGCAAACTATCAGCATAGAATTTAACATATGTTAAAATTGTGCTGTAAGTAAGGATTGCCAGAACATAGCTGACTGGGGTAATCCTTTTGAAGTCAGTGCCAAGTTTCATGTTGGAGTTAATTTTTCTGTTTCGAAAAGCAAGTATTCTGGACCTATTCTGGCACACTGGGGACAGACACTGGATGATCTTGACTGGGGAAAACCACAGAAATTTGGAGTTTGGGCTCTCAGGGAATTTTTCTGTTGGCTTCAGAGGATTTTGAAGCATGTCCTCAGTGCAATCAGAAACTATTAGGAATAAGGAGCAAAAATAGTCCTACTCCAAAGGAAGACCAGAGAAAAGGAGATAACCCAGAGATGCTTTTCCACATGCAGGCATTCTACCGAATCATTAAACTAAATCCCAGAGAAATTACTTTGTCATTTTTTAGTTGTGTGGAATTTATGATCATCATTTAGAAGACCCTCTTTGAAGTCCATAAAAGACTAAAGCCCTGATCTTAATTTCTTGTAACTTTGCAGAAAGGGGCTGTATTCTCTTAGCCAAGCAGGTTGCTTCCTCCAGCTGGAGTCTGCCTATGCTGAAAAAACAACAGGGTTGCATCAGGCAAAAGAGATGGTTTCTACAGCGTGACAGTGTCAGGGTTAACCATACCACTCTCTTGGTCTCTCCAAGGACCTCTGCTGAGTGACTGCCGCAGTTCTCGCACTTCCCTGTTGTGGGGATAGCAGCCTTGTTAATTGCATAGTCCTGGCTGGATTTGGCGCTTTCTGAAATTTTATCTCAGGAGCTCTAATCAGAGGGAAAACAGACACACTGGACAGCTTCTACAAAATTCAGTACCATCTGCCTGACCAAAAGGAGCACACCAGCTAGGAAGAAGTGTTGAAGTGATGTGAATATGTTGTCTTAGCTAAGGCCAGGCTTTCTCACTGTGTTCAGGCACCGTGGACTTGGAAATCTATCTGAGACTAGCTTAAACCTCAGTTCACCTATTCACAAACCACACAACAACCAGGTCAACAGTGCCATAAAATGACTGCAGTGATAACCAGCTTCCACTTCCTTCCTGTATAGCCAGCACTCAGCTGTCATTGTCAAAGCTATGTAAAACAGGGATGTCTGCATTAAAGACATTACTACAACCACTCCAGAGTTAATATCTCATTAATTGATTTGCTATTGCATGTCATACTGACTCCAGTTTCTACAGCTCTGCCACTTCAGCATCAGCTGGTGATCCCTAGTTGGCACTGGATTGGGCACATGTTGTTATTGCACCCTTGGTGCCTGCTGCATCCTACTGTCCCTCTCCTTCCAACCAGCTTTACAACAACTAATTGCTACAATGCCATAAAATTTAGTTAATATTCAACAAAAGGCAGTTCATGCATTATTTTGCACTCTGAGAAATTAGTATCATTCGCTGCAAATAAAAATTTCCAGGATGAATTCTTTCATGCCAGTTCTTAGCCAGGAGCACAATATATTGGTTGAATTGCGTTTTCTTGTTAGCAACAGAGATTTTACAGCAGAAGCCCTGGCACAATCTTTATGACGGAGGAGCAAACAGTATTGCATCCACTCTGCCATAAAAAGTAATCATTTCTGGAAGACTCTAACACAGTAAAAATTCCAGGCTGTGGACTGGATTCAAATTGGTGCGTGCCCAAAATGTGTCCAAATGCCACCCAGTTGCAAGAAGATCTGTTCTGAATTCCTGAGATATTATGGGAATATAGTGTTTATGAGACATGCTGGATTGATGGCATCTGCATGCAAATTTTTTTTCGCTTGCCATACAACAAGTACACATGGAAATCAGAGTGTAAATTTCCCTGTGCTGTCCGTTTCTGTAAATCACTCCTTGACAAGCCAGCTTTATTTCATGGGTTAAGAAAATGGGTTGTGCTCTCATTACACTTGTTCTTAATTTCTATTTGCTCTCATTTTAACAGAAATATTTGTCAATAGAAATTAAGAGTTTTGCCATATGAATAATTTGGAAGAAATTTTGTTCATTCATGGACTACGAGGGGAAAGTCCAGCTCTTCTTTCATCACTATGCACCCCTATGACTACTGATGGCTTTGTTTTCCCAAATGCTGACCTAAAAATCAGCCAGGCAAGAAAGGGTCTGGCAGACCCCATCATTAACTAGCAAGCTCCTTTGTCTTTTATCTTTCCTGCCAGAACATTAAACATGCCTAAAGTTTGGTAGGAAAAAATCAGATGCAATGTTTACTTCCAACTTGCACTGCCTTCACAGGTCTCTTTGCATCTCACACCCCTCTTGGCTCTCCCCACTGGGATGGCAAGGGCAGGGTGAGTGCTGGCGCATCCTGTGTACTGAAGACTGACACCAGTGGAAAAGGGCAGTCTTGTGGGTCTAACACAAGGATTGTTGCTCCAAAGAGTGAGCTGAACACAGCTGACTCCTCAACTTCTTAGGCTCAAAAATAGGAGATAATACCCCAGATGCTTTTGAGGACACAGGTCTCACTACTTGTGTTTCTGTTTCATGACATGGGCATACTACACACCACAGGTGACTTCATACATCATTTGGAGGAGAAATTCATTAATGCGTGAAGTACTAAAGATCGATTGGTAGAAAACCTGGCTGAATGGACTAAAAGAAAGAAAGAGCTAGATAAAACAAGGAAGAAAAGACACCATTGATGAAAACAGAAAGACTAAGGAAACAAAAGCAGGACTGGCAGGGAGAGAGCAGGAGGCACCCAACACTGGGGCAGAAGGCTACCTCGGCATCGCTCTGAGGCCCTGCTCGTACCCCCTGCAGCTGGTAGCTCCAGAGCAGAGGCTCCAGACACGGCTGTGCTGGCCTGGCTCCTGGGCTGAAGGCGGCCAGTGCGGAGCCTGCTCGGCTGCACACAGGGCCATTTTCTGCTCCTGTTCCCACAGGCTACACATATGCACACTCATGCTGGCTGCAAAACCAGATATTATAAAGGGAATGTGGCACAAAAGCACTGCAATGAAGTGCACACATACATATATGCGAGTTTACAAATTTAGTTAAGCAGAGATATAAACGGATCTAACTAGAGGAAAGGTCTATTAATGCTCTTCACCAAATTACAGGCTTTTTGCGGTTTTTTTTTAAACATATTTTGTCTTGAAGATAAGAGGAGACAGAAGCAGCTTTGGTTTTATATGGTCAGGCTTGCTGGTTTTGATAGTTTTGGAGCATGGCTGCTGATACATTAAGGAAATACAGTTTGGCAGTGTCAGCCCATGCTGCGTGCTGGTCTGTTGTCTGGGGGTGGGTATGGATAAGGATCACAATGCAAAATGTGAACTGTGTGTAAAACCCCAGTAACTTATCTCCAGAAGAGGAGTTTATGTAAATTACCATTAAAGCCTTTACTCTTGTTTGCTGATAAATTTATAGACATTAGCATCAAGGTAGCAATCAGGATTCATCAGCTTTACTTTTTTATAACCTGTTAGTCTCTGATAAGTTCTCTCTTGAAGTGACATACTGTAACATTGGGCAGTATTAAATGATATGCACAAATAAGTACCTAATGGTAGATTTAAAGATGTTGCAGCAGTCCAAGTTCTTTCATTTTCCTGATTATAATAGCATTTGCATAATGTATGAATTCAAACATTATTGCTGTTAAATAATGCATAAATATTCTCCCATGCTGAAATGCATCTATTTTCTCTCCATGAATTATTTTGAATGTATCATTCAGTTGTTTTTCTATTTAAAAATGTAGTTAGAACTCTGCATATATCAGTATTATGACTGGAAGAAGTATCATCACAAGTAGTTGGCTAACGCTCCAAACTGTAAATGAAGTATACATTATTAAATGGGCCATCTCCTTCCTTCTTCGGAAAGCATTATCACCAGAATACAATATTTAGTATTTCTGAAATGTCAGAAAGAAATGCAGGTACATATTTGATTATCTGGCAGGTCTTAGGAAAGAAAAAACACAACATTTTGCTCCCCAACCTGAAAAGGAATATGAACATGGTCATATATAAAGAGAGATAAATCCCTAAGAGGTGACTCTGTGAGTTCTTGAATAGTTCTTTGTGAAACTAAGCACCATCAACACTTATTGACTTCCAATCTCATATCCCCCAGATGATGGATCCTTTTATTTATATTTGATTTTATAAAATGTGCCATCCAGCAAACTCTTAGATAAATTCTGCCCACACTGTCACAGAAGTCAGTTACGTCAATGACAGATGACAGGATGAATAAAAGGACTTCAGGATTTAAGAATCTAAACTTGAGCACAAAAAAATTTTAACTCAGTGCATGACATTTAACAATAAAAATGTCAAAATGAAAATAACATAAAATGCATGTCCCTCTTGGGTCTATATCCCAGCTGAAATGGTCAAAGAAGGTAAAGAATTTAATAAACCCCCAAGGACTCAAAATACCTTGTATATATGCCTACTTAGAAATGTGCAACGTACAGATTTGCCTGCTCTGCCTTACTGTCTTTTTCCCTGGCTCGTGCCACTGCAACATCTTTGTTATGGAATATCCACTTTTTGCAATTTCAGTGTTTAAAGTCAGATTTAAGTATTGACTTCTAATTGTATTGCCTTTCTCTTCCCCCCCCCTCTAAAACTGATAAGGGGTTTTTTTAATTACTTTTTACTTACCATGTAGACATGACTTAGTGTTTCAATTTGGACTCTAACTTGCTGGATTCTCGTCTCGGTCAATTTTCCACTTGGTGAAGGTAGGAAATAATCAAGTCTCCAATAAACATCATCTTTTTTTAAACTGTGTCATCTTTTATGATTTGTCATTATAATACTAAAATGTGTCTGCTCCATCAGTGCCATAACCATTACTTTACCCATATAAACCCACACACCTATATATACATCTGTGCAAAGAAAATATTTACTCTGCCAAATAGATTTTCTGTCACTGCTCCTCCATTTTTTCCTTTACTGATGTTGATGGTACAGTGGAAATGCACTTTTAAAACCTAATAAGCTGATCCAGTGGTAAAATGAACATATTTGGCTTACACTTATTTAAAGTGAGTCTGCATAAAATGAGGAACATTCTGAAATAGATTTGATCAACTTGAGCTATTGCAAAAAAAGCACATAAAATGCCATCTCTTAAATTTAATAAACTTGTTAACCCAAATAAAATGGACTGTGAAAATTCATGTTGGTTTCTAATGCACAGACACCTGGGGGGGGGGGGGGGGGGGGGCAGGGAGGGAAGGAAAGAAAAGTTGCTACACAAATGCTTTACCATGAATAAAGCCCTTGATTTACAAGACTGACTGTTACTTCACAGATTGGACCACGGAGCAGTGAGCATATAGTTAGAAATACTGCAATTTTATTCAGCTATTACAATTTTTGTAGCTGAGTTGTGATAGGGAAAGATCCCATCTGTAAAAACTTCATAATACGCACCCAGACACTGCCTAGCGAGAATTAACTCTTCCTTTCCCTTTAGGTTTGAGGTATTTTCTTTTTGAAGGGTCAGGGTTTTTCAAACCACTTCACACCTGCATCCTCAGTACAGCAGCAGTGTCCTGCGGGCAGCCTGTGCCGAGCAGCTCTCAGGTAGCTGAACATTTGGTTAACTTTACTCAGACCAACAAGTACCACACACTTCAGGCTGAGTTTTCAAATCCAGTTAACAAATCTGAGTTACTTTCTCTTGGGTAAGACACAGCTAAACTGGAAAACCTTTTTTTCTTTTTTTTTTTTTTTTCACCTGTTTGAACAAATGTAATCATGCAGAATCCCAATGTACAATTAGCAAAAGGTTGAAGAGACTACAGCAAAGCCACCCTATGTGGTGTTTGCTGTACTTCAGCAATTTTCACAAGTCATAAAGAAAGGACAAAGACAGATGGAAAGAAAACCACTCTAGTTAAAACCACCTTTGTTTAATTCACAAATGAATTAATGAAGTATGGAACTGACCTCCTTATCTCATTGTGGGTTTGCTGTCAGGAGCAGAGGTGCATAGTTCAGAGGAGTGACAAAAAAGAGCGGTGGTGTACATTTGAAACGCTACTTCCCATGGGTCCCATGCTTTGATTTCTGCCTATAATACTGATAACAAGTGACAGTAGTTGGATAAAACAATCAAAATCGGAGTTGAAGAGCTTATAAACCTCCTGACACTTCAATAAAAGAGAAGCCAATACAAACCTGTAAAAAACCCCAAAACATATATCCATTTTGACTCTGAGTGGCCACATGGAGCAGAACTAACATGTTCAGAAGGCTAGAAGTTACATCCTGATATATTTCACAAATTTTAAATAAAAACTAAATTTTAAATTCTAAATGGAGAAGTAAAATATTTTATAATCTTTTAGCCAGTTGCTGCCGGTTCTCAAGGAGAGCTTTATGCCTGCTGTTAAATGTCTACAAATCAATATTTAATATTTTGGAAGATGAAGTCTTAAGTATCCATCTCCCCTTTAAGGATCAAACCCACTTTCAGTGAAAATACAACCATTTGCTGGCTAATGGATTGACTGCTGCTTATTAGCACATCTTTTTCTGTAGGTCAGAGAGAAAGGCTTCCAATCACATTTCTTGTTTGCTAAAGATAGTGTACATTTCACCTGACTTTATCCATTTTTAAGTTGATCACAGCTGGTTTTTAAAACTCCTGCCATAGTCAGTGGCACCTCCAAGCACGCATTGCATCATGTCAGACTTAAACCTCTGCCCTGGTCGAAGCTGCCTGCTTCTCCCCATAGGCAATGGGGAGCAGAGACAACTAGCCTAAACTACATAACCAACATATAGACAGCAAACACTAAGTGAGAGATAAACAGCTAAGTTATGAAACCACAGCCAACTGAAAATAAATGTGAAAATTAGAGAACGATATTCCTCAAATTTTTAATTTGCAGTCTAGACAAATCTTATTGCAGAATGTATTTTTCTCATTTGCAAGTACAACAGTTAAATGTGTGCTAAATTTATGTAGGAAATTCTGAGGAAGGCCAGATTTTCAGATATTTGGGCAACTAAGAATTCTGATGACTCAGTGTTCAACCATCACGGGACTTCAAAATTTTTCTCTAAGTGCTCTAGGAAGAGATTCACTCACCTTCTATTTAACAGAGGTTGAAAGAAAGCAAAAGCACAGAATCCAGCAGTCTGGATCTGAATTCTTTGAAAGTGAGTTACACATCAAACTCTTATACTTTTGATACCCACTTTCCAGTTTAGTATCTCCAGACGTAGATTTTTAGCAGAGGACAGAAATGAAGTCCAATGAAACTAATAGGAACTTTTTAGCTAATTTCAGTGGATCCTGGATAAGCCTCAGGAGCACAAAATCATTGCAAAACTTAAATACATATACTCCAATTAAGTGGAGATTTTGACATGGGAACTATCTGACAAAAACAAATGGATTTTTCTAACAGATGTGTCTATTTTAGAAAGCCGCTTTCCTTCTTTGTCGCACTTGAGCTTGCACTGAAGTCCTGGATTGAATCTGTGGCATCACATCTGGCAACTGATTCTGGGGTCACAGGCATAAGAATCATAACTTCATTGCAGAAGATGAGTACAAAACAAGAAAGCATTATTTTAAAATCAAAGAAAAATATCTTTTTCAGTATAATACTGAAAATAAAAAGTCTTTGTAAATTTAAAGGTTTTATATAAAATGTAATTATTTTGTTGTTTTCAAAAGCCTAAATAAAGCATGCTATATCAGACCAAAGGTTTATTAATACAGCATTCCTCCTCTGACAGTAGTCCATATTTGATGCTTACTAAAAGAGTTTAAGGATTAAAAAAAAAAAAGACTACTACAGTACCTCTTTGCTGTTAAACACTCCAGGGCCTGGCAATCAGCACTTTCCCCTTAGAGTATATATTTCTTACACTAATATTGAGAAATGTAAGAAGCTGCACTATTTGCATATCCAACATCTGTGTTGTCAAACCACTTAATGTTCAGGTAAAAAAAACCCCAACAGAATACTAGTGAGGTCACAGTATTCAGTTTCATATCCCACTAAATCAAGGGCAGGTCTTCTTGTGTCAGCACATATGTGTGTGTGAAAATGTACTCTTCTGAATTAACAATGATGGGCACAATTATTTCTTCTTATCTGAAGACTTAATGAAGAGTCTAGGTCTAAGAAAAGGTGCCAGTACAAGTCAGGTTAGTGACACAGGCAAACCTTAATCCCAATACAGAATTTGAATCTTTAGGGTATAAAGAAGCAGAATCACCTCTGTTACTGCAATCTGATTTTGCCCAGAGTTGCCCAAGGAATACACTAACACCCTGGCTCTGTCTTGTTTTGAGCTATATATATTTATAGTGGAAATCTCTTTTATAAGGTGACACAATGCCCATCAGGGAACCTCAATTTCAGGTAAGAGTGTTGTTTCAGGTAGTGTTATGAGTCGAGATTTGCCCTCAGACCCCAGTGCCCCCAGTCTGGCACTTAACCACACACTTAATTCAGTTTATAGATGGGGGATTACTCATGCAATGCTAAACAATGTACTTACTTTACACTTCCCATGAGAGCCTCCCTTCAGATCGCCCTTCCAAATGACCAAGACTTTGATATATGAATGTGTGACTTTATGTGGTTAATAGCTCTGTCTTCTCCCTTCCCTCTAAGCAGACTACTTCCCATTCCCATCAAAACCAGTACTTTACCTTCAAACTTACTTAAAAAAAAAAATCCCAACTCAGGGCACTAATTCAATCTTGCAACGTAAACGCACAGGTGATATTCTTCATGGTAGCATGGCTACAGCAGGCAGCTGCCCTGCGTGCACCACCCAGGTGCAGCTCATAGCCAACTTCTTCAAAGTGGGCCTGCTCCCCTGACATACCTTTTGGCAACCTTGGTCCCTGCTGCCCACTCCTCTGTGCCATGTGGAAAGCATTCCCTGGCTGTAAGCAGCTGCCTGCAGAAACTGCTGCTGCTCTGCAACAAGCATGAGGCCATGAGATGGGATGGGGCCCACAGCACCTGGGAAGAGCCCAGAGGCAGGCAGTTACTCTAGACCAGCTGGTATGGGGCATCCTGGCACCCCTTGAAATGATGACCACTTTGCAAAGTCTTTCCATAATCAAAAAGCATCAGAGAAATCTCACAGGGAAGAAAAAGGAGAGAACGGAGCCTTCATGAAACCAGCACAGAGCAGCCTGGCAGTCTTTCTAGTGCAGGGAGGGTTTCCCTAGCAGTACTGTGATGCACACACCTTTAAATCTCCAGTCAGCTATTTTTATGGCGGCTTTAGACAAATGGAGACAGTACTGGGGATGCAACTCTTTAGCAGCCGTTATTTCTTTGAACAGTTTTGGTGAAGCGGCATCTTTTCACTCTTTCTTATTTCATACCTGTGAGAATTTCATTTCATTATTCAATGACAATTGCAGGCGACAGCCATCAGTGTGGCTCTGTTGAATTCAAGAGCACCATGCTGACTTACTCAGATTTCTGGCCACAAGCTACTTCAAGGGATTTAATGTACTGTACTGAAAATTTCTGTAAAAGATTTTTCCCTAGATGGAAATTGTCCTCAATACTGTAAGTGCACAGCAGCTGTATCTGACATTTGGTTCACTAATTAAGAGAACTAGAATAATCAGCTTTAAAGCTCTAATACCCATCTCTAAATATCTCTAAATGAATTCAAACTAACTTTTACACAAGAAGTAGAGTGTTACTTCTTATACAAATGTGTCACTTTGGTATAACCTGGTTTTATTTTGTGGGGGACAGTCATTAGTGACCTGATCCTGTCCACTCTGGGTTAAAAAGGAGACTTCCTTCTGGCATGAGTAGAAGCAAGATCAAGCCCTAAATACATGTCTTCCCTAGAGGACCAGGATATGCTGATGTGAGAGATTGCTTCAGCAAGCAGAAAAATGAGCTGGAACTTCTCCTACTTTTGTTTTGTCCTTTGCATTTTTCATACTCTGTATTGACAGCTTCTAGATGTGCAGCATTCTGTGGCTGGTGATCCTTCCTACGCCTATGTACTTTGCTGTCTACAGCCCTATTAACCTCAGATTTATTAGCTAGTTTGTCAGCCACTTACACTGCCAACTTCCCAAGAAGCAAACACATCCCTATGTGAAGATGCACAAAAAAGACAGCAATGGAAAAAACAGTAGAACCCATCTCACCCTTTTAAACTTTGGGAAATTAAACCAAAAGGTGAATATTCTACATGTATTCTATACATATTTAACCAAGCTTTAAAATTTAAATCAAGTTTAAAACACATGTAGCAAACTGTAGTTCATTTTGCCTTCAGAAACTATTATTTTCTTACTACTTTGTATTGCTTGGAGGAGAAATATGTTGACTTATGGAAAAAGATCATGACAGGTATTTGGTAGGAAAGATATTAATAATGAAAAAGATACATTGTTTTGTGTGATTAAGGCTCAGCTATAAAATGTCTCAAAGAGGCATTATTCTGATTGCTGTACTTGAGATTCCATTACAATGATGTGCTAAGATTTAAATGGTGGGCACAGTGTCTGGTGTATGCACACAGGCTTGCTTCATCACCTACCCATGGAGGTGGCTGTAACCCATAAGCAACATGTTTGTTCTTGAACATCATGAAAATCTGGCTCTTAAGTGCCGCCTGGAGATTGGAAATCAAACCCGCAAGGGTATAGCAGGAGAATCTATGAAATATTTAGATATGTGGAAACACAAAGGTAGGTTTTCTGGCTCACACATAAGACAAGCAATGAAACTTTGCTATAACATAATGAACACTTTAGAAGTTTCATCTGTGTAAATCATCAAACATTTATTTTTCAGGCATGTTTCTGCAGTTAGATACATTTGAAGAATAATCATTGTTCTCAAAGGCCTTCAAAACATATTCATCTTCCTGCATGATTTGCTCTAGGGTAAGTTCACCAGGCAACATAATAAAGCATCAGTTGTCTCAACGCTGCCAAGGCTATTTTAAACAAAACCTCTCCCTGTTTTCTCCCCGGTGTACATCTTTGACATTTAAAAGAGTGAGGAAGTGGTTTTATATTACTTTGTGAAAAAAATATGAGAATGCATGTAAACCTGTGTAAAAGGTTATGGGGGGAATAGGGAGACAGCATGGGGAAGGATACACCAGGAATTTCAGAAACTAGTGTTAAATGTCTAGCCATCCTATGTTTTCTCTTCCTGTGCCATCACGGACTCAGTGGTATCAATTGCACTGAACCTAAGATGCACTTGGGACAAACAAAACCTTTCAAATAATTTGCAATAAGTTTAAATGAAAAACAGTCTGACAGAACAGATTTTTTTATGTGGCATGATAAAAAAAGCACAAGCAAAAGTTTAGCAAAAATAAAATACATGATGGGCTACTGAAGCAGTCTATTTCACTTACTGAAGAAGTCCATCATTTATTGAAGAAATAAAAGGAATAGGAAAGAGAAAGTAGAAATACTTGAAGTTTGACAGTACTTTACAGTGATTGTAGTTTAATTCTAATGGATCTTTTCTCAACCATATATATTTTTTTATCTCACCACAGTCTTTAAAAATAATGGAAAAAAGAATTGCAAACATGCTGGTATGAACTAACTGGGGTGACGTCTTTTTTTTAAATTTCCTTGTGAAGATGTTAAATGCACTAAGTCTCTTAAAATGCAGAACAGTACAAACCTGACAGAATGTGACGGTAGGTCGTCCAAGGTACCTATGGGTGTGTTGCAATCACTCCTTCAAAACTTAAGGTTGCATGATGCCTGTCAATGACTTAGAGTGTGCAAACATAGTCCTCAGGAGTTAGTGCAGACCATCATGACCCTTTAGAAATTTCTTAACTACAGGACTAATATGGAGGAATATATTGGTTACCAAGAATGCTCGTTAACACTGTAATAAGTACAGTCAACAGCCCTGTGGGTGAGCCAAATAGGTCTGATGAAATTTAAGGGTGTAACTGGTAGCTTGTAACTTGCTCAAGATAGATCATATTTTGCAGTCAAACTACTTAGCCCATCACTGAGGAGTATGAGGGCTGCTGACATGCAGGAATGGGAACTTGCTACTGCTGACACACTGCTCTGGTCTCCCCACTGCTGTCAGGCTTCCTCTTAGGCTGCGATAACAAAGTCCTCGTAGACAAATTCAAATAACGCTGCAGTAAGCGTGGTGTTTGCACATTTGCACAGTCCCAGAATAGGCTGGTTTGATTCCATACCTCAAACTTCGCTTCACCAGAAACTGAAAAGCTGCTACTTTAGGTCAGAATGTTATGTTGAGAAAGCTAGGTAGAAGGGACTAGCTGGGTAAGTTTTTCTGACTCTCAAGAATAAGGATGAAAATATTTTCCAAGACCATCTCTACAAACTCAAAGGTTATGTCTGGATGAAAGACTGGAGATTTGTATCTATGAATGTACTTATACTTAAGGTTTCATGAAGCTTGGAAAACAGAAAATCTGTGCTGGAAAGCACTAACACAGTTCTCATAAAATAGCTTCTTAAGATAAGGTGACACAAGTGTTCTACATATGGATGTATATGGGCAGATATTTTTAAGTGTTAATTCTTAAAATTTGCATAGCCCTCTCCCTTTGTGCATACGGTTTTTGAAATAAGGTATTTAAATGCTTTCAAATAGCAAAGTCTGGCCAGTGCTTTTCCTATAAAGTAGGCTGGTGTACAGGTAAAAGATAAGTCTGGGGGCATTCTGTTATAGTATATCCCATCCACACATTCTTTTTCCTTTCTTCTACCTATTCTACACAGGAACTTTTCTGAATATGACAGGAGTAAAGGTAATTATTTTGACTTGTGCTGTCCCATTTATGAGCCCTTCTGTAAAATTTTACCAGGCTGATTGCTGGATAATGATGTTGTGATATAAAAGCATTCTTCACTTCAAAAAAATCAATCACACATTATTAATTCTGCACATTATTTTCATGGTCGGTGTTGATTACTATGCAAGTGTATTTTGCCGAAAAATAAACAAATGTACCAATCCCATTTTTGTCAATGTATTTCTAAACACTTACTATATTTGACATTTGCAGCTACATACTTACAACCGCTTACTCTTCACTATTGGGTTTATTGATTGAAATGCCATTCATTTTCTGCAGATAAAAGAAATGTGGCTTAGCCTGTTTCTGTTTATTAAGATGTGGCCAAGCAGAAATCTCACTTAAAGAAGTTCATATATCACTTCCCTTGCATTTGCTTCATATATAAAAAATCTGAAGAGAATTATTGTATAACACATTCATTAACCTTCTGTTTAGCAGAAATACTTCTATTGGCATAATAGTTTCTGCAACCTTCTTTGCTAATAGTTATTCAGTTGTTTACACACTATTTGCATGTGTGTACAAATTGTAATATTAGCTTCAACTAACATACCTAAATAAAAGATTAATTGAAGAAAAAGTGAAACACAGGGAACTCAGGAACATTAGAGACTTGTAGAATGCAGATCTTTATTCTAACCGATCCATGAGGATGTCTAATTTGAAACCAATCACCATCTCTTTAATTGCTATCGCTAAATAGGATTCATCCCCCTCTAGTGATTGAGAGAGGATACAAGACTTCTACTGCTACTAGATAACAAGGCAGTTTGAAGTTCAGATTGCATGGTTTATACCCACTGATACTTGAACCTGTGGTCAAGAGATCATTAAAAAATTATGTATTTTAAATGTTGTGGCAGAACTTCCCTTAAGGGGAAAGTACCACAATGACAAAGCATCCCAGCTGAGAAATAATAAAGAATTCTCCTGGGTTTTTTTTCCCTTTTTCAGATCGTATTTTTATCTCTTAACAACAAAAGGAGCAGAATTTGGGTAATATAGATGATTTCAACTATTACCTTTTTTTTCTCCCCCTACCAGCTAAGAATGATCCTTTCCTAATCCAGTAATAATAGTGATAATTGTCTATTTTTTCCTCTAGGAATCATGGTAAGAGTATGCATTGAATGCTTATAGTGCAAATGACCTTGCAAATAAATTTAGTCCAGGGCGATGTCCACGCTTACGGGATGCTCAGCAGGAACATGACTCTTGCAGATGGGTAAAATTACCAAATCGAAGCAACATCATTATGGATACAGAGAAAGATGAGGATGGATATGGTGAGGCAAAAGCAGAGAAGAATCACAAACGTTCCCCAAACTGAAGATGAAACCTACGACTCGATACTGCGAAAAACAGAAAAATATTAAAACTAGGAAACTATTAATTCAAACCGATAAATATCTGTATTTTTCTACAGTGGTTAAGATTTTTATGTATTTCCAAATGATCAGAGGAAAAGAGATTACAGGAATGGAGGCTGAGAGATGCCCACTGCCTCATAACCAAGAACTTCTGAGGCAGCAGCACCTGGGCTCCAAAGTGCTGCCCTCAGCATGACCATCCTGTGCTCAAATGCAACAAACAGAGCTGTCAGGGAAGTAAGCTGCTGAAGTCACCTTCCCACTACCATCAGCTACTAACCTGAAAAGGAGCTCTGGAGTATAATGGGATAAATAATACCAAACAAGAACTGTTCTAATACTGCTTTAACTTCAGAGGGATGAAGCAACAGAAATGGATCATGCCGTTTATAGTTGTGTATATCCATAACATTAGCTGTTGCATACCACTACAAAAGTTTGTTCTTAACCTGCTTTCTGATTTTCAGTTTAACCACAGTGAATAAGACAAATAATTATCAACCTGCAATCCTTTGGAAATGCAATGTGATGCAATAGTTATTTAAGTTAGCATAAACCCCCTGTGATCCATTCATGATTTATTAGAAGTTTGGAAATGAGTGTTGCACATTTCCTTCTCCCATTTGCTATCTTTTGCCAGCTGTGTGGAGGACTCAATAAAAAAAGTCATCCATCCTCTTTTGTCAACCAACAGTTCTCTAGTCGCAAGCTATAAATGAACAGCACAATAAATTAAATGTTTGACAGGGAAGATGTATGGCTTCACAATGCTGTTTGATCTATGTTTTTAAGGAGAAAACATTGAAACCCATAGCTCTGGTTATGCTACTGATTACTGGAAGAATGTGTTTAAACAAAGAATATAGAACATCTCTCTCCTCTTTTTCACCCAACCTTGGAAATTATTCTAATTAACAATCAGAAGAAACAGAAGAAAATAAGAAGTTGTAATAAAAAATAATGGCAGCAAATTAAGTTTGGTGCTTCAAACACAAAGACATTTCTTCATGATTAAAAGGAAGGATATTGATAACTGAATTTGGAAAGATACTTTCGGAAAACAGAACAAGGGATAGATCTTCCCTTACCTTGATGTTGAAAGTCACTAAATTAAGTCAGGATCAGTGGAGAAAGTTACCTCCAGAAATGACCCCCTATCTCTGCTAGAAACATATCTTGAGACAGGTCAGACTGTCCTGTTGAACTGTTTATCTCTGACAGCTAATTTTGAGACGATGCTAGATGACTGGTTCAGATGAGGTGTCTTATATTTAGGCAGCTAAATTTAGGGGAGATGAATCACAAAAAGGAGCCTGCCTAGCTGCTGTTAAAAATCAACAGGAAGACAGGTTTTATTCAATTGGTGCACTAGGAACAGCAAACTGGCCATTTTAACAACTCGGTCATGCTACTGTCATGTTGTAATGTACTGGACCAAAACCTGTAAGTACTGAGATGTTTGAAACACTCCAGGATGCCTCTAATCTAGGTTAAACACAGCTTTCTGTATTTATCATCTATGATAAATTGCAGCCCAGGAAACCACTGATGTGGGCAATTTGTCTGGGTTGTTAGAGGGGTTTCCAGATGAGGATATCCAGGAAGTGTTTGTGTTTAGTCATTAAAAATCAGTATAGCTGTAGAGCCCAACTTGCATTCAGAGGAACCTGTATCCACAGTAAATATATGGAGCTGCTCCTATGAAACTGCTGTACCTTATCGCACAACTCTCTGGATAAGAAAGAGCAATATAAACAGTGGTTGAGAGTTAGGTGTCAATAGCTGGTACTCAGGAATGAGCTACAGTTCCAGGAAATCAGAAAAACATGGGCACTGTAGTACTCTGTCAGCTTTTAGGTGGAATTTTACACTGCTGGAAAAAATCCTGCTCTGTGTTTCAGTGTCTCAGGGTAGGCAGGCCCAAACTGAGTGCAATATCCTTTTCAGTGACCATCAGAAGTCCAGATTAAGCCATGATCACATCTGCACAAAAGATAACTACCCCCAACAGGGCAGCACAGAGACGTTTTTTGTGGATAAAAAAGTGTTATGAAACACCTTTTGTCCTTTCCATGTCCATCTTTTCTTGACATATGAACTTTCAGCATCTAGTGCTGTGTGAAATAACTGCAATTTTCCTTCCAGCACCTATTAACAGTGATGAGCTGACAGATAGGAAGCACGTGATCAGCCCACTCAACTTTCTGCGTACCTGCCAAAACAATGATGCTACAGAATGAAACCTTCCTTCATCCTTAGATATTTTCTGGAGAAGCTGGTGTGAAAACTTTTGGAACATCTGTAAAGTAACAGGAGAATCAGTAGCAAACAATTTGTGAGGTGTCACCCAACATTTGTTTCAGCTAGTACCTAAATAATGTTCACAGAGAAGTAGATGTTTTCTGCAATTTAAAGTTTATGCAAAGCATAATTTTTAAGAAACTTTACCAACAAGTCGCTAATCTGTCCGTAGGAGGCAATTTTCAAGTACTTCCCACACATAGACACAAAGATTACAGGCCCATCTCTCTACTCCAAACCTTAGGCTCCTTTTTATTTAGCATGTTTTTCTTGTAAAAGGACCTGCAAAAGACTGAGTAATCCAGTGTTTTTAAAACAGCTTTTAAATCAATTTAGTTATCTGACTGGAAGGAGTAACAGAGAAATATAATATCTCTGACCAAGTTAACTTCTCTACTAATCACACTTTTTTAGAAAGTTCTGCCTGAAAACATGAATCAAGCTCCCATCCAACACCCCAGGAAATTACTGGACTCAAGCAAGAAAGTGTGCCCAACTGCACTGGGTCAAGATAACCTCAGCCTCATGTTTTGTACAATATTTACCACTGAACCACTCATTGTGAAATGCAGCCAGATTCAGATCCAGACATGAAATTTGAGATCCACTGGACACTGCTGCAAGTGAGGAAGGAGTTAAAAATATCATGGGAGAATCAGCCATTTAGTTTTCTTCCTTCCAATGGAATTCCCAGTCCAGAGACATGCACATATCCTGCCGGCACTACAGAAGGCCTAATCTTATATTTATGCATATTCCCATATAAAGTGCAATTAAACCCTTTTTACAGTCAGAAACTCAGTGTTCTAGCCTCTACCCAAACTCAAGTAGACACATGGCACCCACCCCACAGACTTTGCAGTGCTCCCCAAACTGGAAACCCATCAGTCTGATGTATCTGAGAGCACTGCTGTAGTCTCTTGGGCTTGCTTCTTCCTACTCTCCTGCAAGAGCCTCTGAGACAAGTCTGCAAGTGCTCCTCTTTTGCTGGCTTTGGCAGCACACATCCTGTTCAGTGGGGATTAGGGTCAGACCTTAGACTGGATTACATGGGCATAGTGAGGGGTGCCATATTAACAATGAAGGTCCTGCTTCTTCCTCGTACTAAAAGCAAATTAAAGTATTTTAGTTTAAAGATCAGCAGAAATCATACACATTTGAACAGGTGGGAGCAACTGGGAGATACAATTCAGTTGCAGTGGATTAGAGCTCTATGCAAGGTAGTTTCTCTGGGCTAAACTGCATGCTGCTCCTGCAGCTGAAGAATTCTGGGGATTGCTTACCTTGGTATCTTGTTGCTGCTTTTCAGGTTGCAGGGTGGAAGCCCTGATGCTCGTTCACTCCAGGTTCTCAACCACATCCTTTCTGTTTTCACCCTGTATTCATATAAAGAATTATCTTAGAGTCATTTCAGTCAGAAAGCACTGATGCACCAGCAAGAAAATACATTAATCCCCCAGAGCAGTAGTCCTCTCAATGCCCCTCAAAAGGTATTTGTGTAACCTTTCCTGCCTTGCAGCCAGGGAGCAATACAGGGGACAATCATCTCTCCCTATTTCTACACTGCCCCACAACTCAAGCAAGACAGTCCTTGTTCTGAACTCAGCAGAAAGACAGTAATTTGCTGAAAGGCCCTATTCTCACAGGCCAGAGGGACAATTTAAGAGACCAGATGCCCATCTTGTAGTGCCTTCATGGCCTTGAATGTGTTTGCTGCTTGTTCTTCATCACCTGGTGCATCTGACAGCCTCACAACGCAACAGCCTGAGTTCTGAATGAAGTTCATCCAAAGTCCTCAGAGACCTGGCAATTAAGATGCATCAAAAGCATTCCAGAAAACCCAGTGCCAGTTGCTCTTCGGGTTGTTATTGGAAATGTGGTTCCCTCTCTAGATGAGCCCTCTTCTGTTATCCTCCTAGGAACGTGCTGTTCATAACCCATGTGCTCATCATAAAGTTGCAGGCCTGGGTGGAAGGTGGCCAGGGGTCCATCTGAACGGCATCACTGGGCCTCATGAGCTTGCTTGGTGGCAAGATGACACACAGTTGGTAGGATGTATGTAATAAGAATGGCAACTGTGAGATTCATGGGGAAAAATATAGATGTTTGCTGCAGTCCAGGACTCTACTGCAAGCTACTGTTGGTATCTTTGCCTGTACTAGCGAAGTCGAGTCACACTGATGTGCCACACACAGACTGTTCCTGTGCTGTGTAAAGGTAGCGTCAGTGTTTCCAGAAGTGAGCACTGCTCAAAAGATATCAAGTAACCACCATCTGATGTGCTACAGTAATAACAAAGACATCTTTCCCTGAAGCAGAGACTGGAAATCACAGTAAAAAGAAAAATCATGATTTAGAAATGGAATCCTAAAAGAGTGCTCCTTTGAAGGGAGCTCAGTAAATCTCTCTAAATTAGCTTCTGAATAGCTCTAAATTAACTTCTATTCACAACTAGATTAAGGCAGTATGGGTTCAAAGGTGCCTTATGAGAGAGCCACCAAATGATCCTGCAATCATCCAAATAATCCACCTGAGATAGTCAGAGTGACTGAAAGTATAGCTCGGGCCCTTTCTCCCTCTCGGGAGCACTGGCCAGGTCTGTTCTTTTGTCTGAAGAAGGGAAACCTTCATTACCAAGAGGGTAGATTACATGGTGACACGTGACTGAGACTTATGACATTTTTCCCTCCTGCCATTCCACAGAGTCTCTCTCTGGTATTTCAAACTGGGTCTTTGGTTCTGGTAGGCGCCGTGATATTTTCTGCAGCTTCAGGCTCTGGGGAAGCAGAGGAAGCTCAAGCAACGTCAAACACAGTCAGGCTACATTGCTGACATCTGCGTATTTATTGCTTGAGACACAGCGGCACCATACGCCTTTGCAGTGAAAGCACATTAAAAAAAAAAGTTCCCTATAATATGGTATTCAAGAACTAGTATCATCTACATCTGAACTCTCAAATAATTAGATTACTTTCACTCCAGAATATTCATACTGTGTTCAGCTTCACAAGTTTTTGGCTACATCTTGCAGCTCCTAATATTTGGAGATGACTCCTGTAGTCTGTAGTAAGATGTAGAAGTTTTGCATACCTTACCATACCTTTTCTTGTTATTTGACCCCATTTTCTCTGTCCCACACTCCCACAAAATAAACAACCTGCCTCTAAAGACTTTTCCACCCACTGGTGCCTGTTTTGCTGGTTTCTGTGCCCCAGTCTGGTATTTCCAACATAATTTCCTAGGCAAACCCAGCCTGATGCGGTATGACTGACAGTGTTACCTAGCTGCTGTTCACCTTGCGAGACTGCTCCCCAGCAGAAACAGCTTTCAAAGACAAGGTCTGATCCCTCTTCCTTGTGCCCAATGAGCAATTTCATTATTCAGAAGGGGCGAGATAGACAGACAGACAGATATAAGAGACACTATAACTGTCTGCTCTTTGAAACAAGATTCTCTTTTTAATTGAAGTGGAAATTTTAAGTATCTTATTGTTGACTAAGGTTTGACTTAAGGAAACACTGACTTAACTCCACACTCTACATTTGCTGCTTCTGCATAAGAAATGGACATCATGAAGGACTAGCAGTTGTCATTAGTGACAGATAAAAAACCTTCAGCTTTAGAAAGGCATTAAGGCAATATCTTATCACCACAGAAAATTGTCTTGGCATGAATAACATCCTGGATTGCTAACATTTATACATTGATGTGAAAGTTTTAAGTGCTAAATACTATAGAGGGTCAAAACCTGCAAAAATGCAGAGATATTTTCATGAATATGATGCACTACTGTAATTCAAGGAAATTTTGTTTTGTCAAGTGACTTTTGCTAATATCATTTCCTCTCTTTTAAGTACAAAGAATAAATCCAGTGCCTTTTGTCAAAACTTGTAACTATATCATTTACATCTTTCCTTTGAGTATAGACCCTGCTGAGAGGGTAGCAAAAGATAAAAGAAGTGGAATTCACATCCTAAGAGGAGCTTGCAAATAGATGGGCACCCACAATTTTCCTCTCTTTTTCACACCTTGTATACATATACCCTTATATATATACTCTTTTTCAAACGTTGTATACATATACCCTTAATCAGATATTTAGAATGTTCAAGGACCCCACTCGATTGTACCTGCAGTCTATACTCCTTATCAGGTTAAGAGTACATAGAGCTTATATTCCTTATCTTAATGTTTGGTCTCGGTTTTAATCTTTCACATTGAAATAAAAGATATAAACCTGTAAATACTCCTTTTCCACTGCTGAATTTTGTAGTTCTCTCCAGTGACTTCAGAAATGATAATTCAGTTTGAATTCGTGAGAGTGTGTCTTAAACCAGTACACCTGTAGAATTACAGCAACTTAGAAAGTTATAGCTTACCTCCATCGTCGAGAGCTTTAAGATACTGTAAGATTCTCATCACAAAGCACAACTGTATTAAGTAGGGGTAGTGAACTCATGCTAATCATATTTAATCTCGTGTTCCAAATAACACACATAATAGATGTGAACAGGAAAAAAGAGCAATCAATCAAAAACTTTATAGTGGGTCTTAAGCTTGGCTTCTATGTAATAACTCAGTCACCGATAGCCCAAAATTAATATAAAAGACACCAGACATGCATCATGTGACAAAAGAGGAAAAACTCAGGAAAGTTTTAGCCTGGGAGATTAAGCAGTAAAAAAGTCTGCAGAATTATATTTTCAATTAGCACCTTCTATGTTTCCACAACTCATGACTTGTCTGAAATTAATGACAGCCTTTCATGCACCCTGCACTGATTTATAGGAACCAATCTTGGCCATAAAGAAAGATAGAGGAATAACTTCTTCCTTTTACCTTGGCACCAGGTGTAAATATCTCAAAGCAAAAAAATCACTGCAGGAAAGCATGATGCACTTGGAACCGATGTTTCTTTCCTGCTTGCACAACGATGATCTAAATCTCTGTGAATTTTCCTCTGTTCCTTGCTATGGGTTTTTGTTTAGTTTTGAATAATTCTTTCTGGGAACCTGAGATCCATACCACTGCAGCTGATTATTCTTTACAGATGGTTTCCTTCACTAACATTCTGAGACTTAATTCTTGTTACAGTACTCTCCCTACCCTGAGGAGCACATTTCCTATTGACCAATACTCTGCTCAATTCTGATTATAATTGTAAAGGCACTGCACTGAGATTAAACCTCCTACTTCCACATCTCATGCACAGTAATCTGAGAGTGTTATTAAAATAGACTCCCTTCTGATCATCTCTGTAGATATTTTAATCTTACATTCACTGTTTTTATATCCAAACCTTGCTCCTCACACACAGGGGGGAGGGAATTAATTGAATTGAATGGGAGGTTGATTTGGTGGAGTCCGCTGGAACTGAGCAAAAGTATATCTCATCTATTGAAAAGCACTCACCCTAAATTCTAACAAAATAAGCCCATTTTTAAACTGCTCACTTCAAAGGGAAGAGTGGGAATTTCTTGTGTTCTGACTTTCCCCACTAGTGTTTCTATTATAATTTTTCTTAAAAACAAAACAGGCACCTGGGAAAGAATGAATGTATGGAGTGGAGTGTGGTTTTTTTTTTTTTTTTTCCCTGCTAATGTTATTTCTAATACGGAAAAGTGAAAGGCCTTTCAGTGGAGTCATGGGATGAGGATGGACTGTGAGGGAGACCGTGAGGTAGGCAGTTATCAGTACTTCATTTTCTCTCTCTGCCCACTGCATGAAATTTAAATTCTGGGCTCACCTGCTGATTTTCTCACATCTTCTTGCTTATATGTAAAGGACACAAAAAATAGCAACAGCAGGAGAAAGCATTTGCCTAAAGCCTCCACTCAGATGTTAGTGCACAACACAAACTGGAGCTTCCTCCTGTTAGGATAGTGAAACTTCCTATAAACCCCAGCACCCCTCAGAACAGGGCATGCTTTAAAGAACAGACTTTGCCTTGGAAGAGAAGAGGATTGTGGACTGAGAAGACACTGGGAGCACATTGGGTGTGCTGCTATGTTTACATTCATGAGCTGTCAGCATTCCTGGAGAGATGTGTTTGTTAGGAATGAATCAGAATTTGCATAAGTCAAGGAAATGAGAATATGTAGGCATCCCATATCCTGCCCTCACATTGAGGATCTTCAGCAAGAACACAGAGTATTTGTTGGGAAGGCCAGAGAGAGGAGAGAAAGACTAACTAACATTAAACAGGGATACTTATGTGTCAGACTCCCAAGTTTGCAGCCAAGGCTCAGAAACAGACCTGTTAAATAACCCCCTTCTATCTCTTTCAATAACCTAGAACATGACACAATATTATAGCACTTTAAAGTAACATGGATGTGGAGAGCTCAAAATCCCCTCTGCTTTCTTGGTCCACGTTAGTACTAAGACCTGTGTATTGACCTAAAAGACAGGTGTAAAGTACCTTTTTTCCAGGACTAAACAAAGTTTCAAAGAGGCCATGACTAGAAGACAGCACTCTCAAGAACTGCTGTGGAGCTAAGCCCTTTGTTTCCAGGACCCAGAGGTTTCTCAGAGAAATTACAAGCAAGCCTCGATGCCAGTTACATGTCAGCGTGGTCTCTGGAGTTCCATGTTTCCAGTTTTGTCATCCTCATTTTGCTCCAATCCATCTCTATAATGCTTTCCTAGCAGGTAGGGAAATCTCAAGCAAGTCTGGCAAGTGTGATACATGACAGCTCCAGAGCAACCTTCCCCCAATTAAATACGAGCCTGTAAAGAAATTGTGCGTACCTGCAATCCGACTAGAAATCCTGGGAGGAAAGACCTTATTTTCTGCAAAGCTTCACTGGCTAGTGTAGGGTGAACAGCATCAAATGCTGAAGCACAAAGAGGCCCTCCAGGAAGAACTGAAGTGCCCTCTAGCAAGTAACAAGGAGTCACTACTTAGTCCCTAACTTCAGGAGCGTTAGCAGTTCTGTAGCATCTTGGGTTTCTTCCTTATGTTAAAGCTTCCCTCACTTTCATCAACAGCAAACTACTGTCCTCCTCACTATTTTTAATTAATTGCTTTTATTTACCAATTTTACATTTGTTAATCTGATCAATATCAAATTAACCTCACCTCCAAGGTCGTTAGTGAACATGTTGAAAGAAACTGTTTTCAGAAAACCCTGGGAGCAGCATGTACATCCTCCCTGTTTGACACTAGCAACAACTCTCTCTCCTGTCGATTGATTCCTTCTCATTGATAGCCCTTCCTGTAGCATACATGTAGTTTTCTGTGATCTTAAAAAACCCAAACTAACTAGCAATTCTGCC
The DNA here is from genome assembly GCF_965140245.1 of Athene noctua. Lineage (NCBI taxonomy): Eukaryota > Metazoa > Chordata > Aves > Strigiformes > Strigidae > Athene > Athene noctua. Next base: position 20,629,849 of record NC_134041.1, on the reverse strand, counting down.
ATGTCCAATTGGTACCTGGCCCAAGAAACAGGCCCAGGCAGATGGGGGGCTGGGGTGGGGTGGGTCAGAAACCCCTCAAAAAGTAATTTAGCTTTGCATATCAATAAAATAGAAAGATTTTGAGTATGTTTTTTGAAGTGTTGCTTCAAAGTTTTAAGTCTTTTTTCATTCTGTATATACATCTATACATAGCATAACCCCAAACATTCCCACTCCCCATTTCAGCCTTAAGACCATCCCTGTTACCTGGGCTCCTCGCTGCTAAATCTCGTGATGTTCCTCACACACAACCGGTCTTGCTCAAATCTTCCGTGGCACAATCTCTGATGTACTTGTAGATAAGGCCTCCTGGGGCCAGGACGTGAATGATGAAGATGGCACATCAGAAGGTAGCACTCTCTAGGTTCAGCTTTACATCTGTTCAGCCCTCCCCAGGTCAGTTCTGGCTGGGGAAGACATGCAGTTTCTGAAACTTCACCCAACAGCTCCCAGCGTGCTTATACCTGCAGACAGCCAACAACAGGATTTGGAAGCCAGGGTTGCCACAGGACCATTACACTTTCGCCAACGAGCACAGGAAGCCCACAGCAAGTGCATGGGGATCACTCGGAGGGGGGGGGTGGTGTGAAAGACGGTGCACAGAGGACAAGGAGGGAGCAAAACCAGGGGAATAAGGTACAGGGAAGCAGTGCTGGATGCAGAACAGATTAGGAGAATGGCTTTCAAAATCAAAACCAGAAACTGTAAATGCTCTAAAGTGGAGGGGTGTGGGTGTGGAATTACAACACGCAGGTATTGTGGTAGGGAAAAGAAAACCATTTTATTTAAGGTTTGGTGTATCTAGCCTGAACTAGATGGGGAAAGGAGACAAGAAAGAGTAAGGGAGAAAGAGGTGCAGAATTTCAGACATGATGCAATCTGAGTCTACCAGAACTTTTTTCTTTAAATTTAATGTTCTGTCCGCTTCAACTCTAAAGAACAGAGCTATTAATACACTTCAGAAATTTAGTACAGGAATTAGTCTGTGGTTAACTTTACAGCATGTAATCAGCTGTAAGTATGACAATGCTTATCACCTTTACTTTGTCATTAACTATAAACAGAAATGTTTTAGTCTATTCCTTGAGAAACTCCCTTATTACAGCTTCTTAAAATACTCTCATAGTACTGAATCAATTTGGTAAAACAGCTTTATTTTTGGCTCACTTTCTTTGACATCCAGATCCCAGATCTGCGTTAACATACATGGCAATTATGTTCTAACTAGAAATGCCACAATATTTTCCTTTATTCATTACTACATAAATATGTAGATTTCTGTGTATGGCTCATAAGCAGTAAATATTACTATTACTTGTCACCATAAAACAGTAAAAGCCTGGCTCACAAAGCACTGCTTTCATGTCTTTCTCCTCTTACACTACAGTGAGGGGCAAAAATCAGAAGTTCCTTAGAGAATTATTATGGCCTTTACAACATGACTGACATCTCAAAGTAAGTGAGCCTTTACTTCAAGAAACAAATATCAGTCCAACTCCATCAGGTAAAATCAAGCATCATTCTCATCATGATTAACAAGAAACTAACATTTTGTTTAAAAAAAAGCATTTCTGGAAACAGAAGAACAGGAAAATCTCACTGAGATGACAATCAGAGACTAAAAGAGTTGTGCCTGCAGAATCCTGCTTGGACCTAGAGCAGGAATGACAGAAACACAACAAAAGTGGCAAGATAGGCTAAAAGTATGGAAAAAGCCTGCAAAATCCCCCAAAATCCCATGAAGAATAATCAGCATACCAGAGACCATAATCATTAATCCATGATTACAAATATTTTTTCCTGCCTTACTGAAGAAAAACCACATTAATAATTTAAATAACTTTACTTAAGCAAAACATTCAGCATAGCCTGTGAAGCTGATGTAATCCACTACTTCATCAGCATGTGGCAAGCCATTTCATAAGATGCTGTTGTAAAGTGATGTGTTTAATATGTTAATTTATATTATATGTCTGTATAATACACAGTATTTTAGTAATTATTAGTATTTAGAAACTAAAGAGGTTCATATGGGCACTTAAGGTCACTGTGTGTTAGCCTAAGTCCTAGAGCTACTCAGTATTTCCACATATATCTAAAATCCACACCACTGCAGCCTTTACGGTTGCAACAATTAAATCAGTATAAAGTGTTTTAAAGCTGAGATTTCATTACATTTTAGCTGATACTTGACTTCTGTTGAAGCAGGCAGTGTTGTCTTCCGCCTCCTCCCAGGAGTACACTCCATCTAATTTGTCATTCTCTAACCATTCAGTGACCACATTCCATACACTAAAAGGCAAAAACTAATATCAAAAGGTGGAGAGGGAGGAGAAATTTTACTTTTTTCGTAGGGAATCTGTCAATTTAGCAAGTTGAATCATCCAGGTGAAGGACAAGAACAAGATAAATACTCGGAATGTGGATGTGTAACTGCAAGTCTCCCTCACTAATGTTAAACTACTTATGTATTGGAAATATTAGGAACGTTACACTTTTCTTAGAGATTTTATTATCATCATACGCTTTGCTAAGTTTGATCATTGTGTGTCTAGTAGAAAGAAATTCATCACAGCAGTGATGCAATGTTAGGGATTATCTTCTAAGCACAAGCAGCAAAAATCAAATTTGGAGCAAAGCTGATATCCAAAACATTTGAATCTTGTAACTGTTCCATCTTCCTTACTGCTTGAAATGATTGTAAAAGAAAAAGGTTAAATGTTAACAAATATAAGACATTTTGACACTTCTAAAATTGCCAAACACAGGAGAGCAATAAGAAAGTCAGTAACAAACATGGTAACTCATAAATCCAACCATTTAAAACGTAAGTTCTTTATCAGTGGAAGGAGTTGTTAGCATCTATGAACAGTAGAAAGGTAATAAAGAGGCATGCTGTTACCTGACAGAGAAAGACAAAATGATGTACAAGTACCAACTCAATGGATTTAGAAAAATATGTTGAGATTTTGTACTACAGATCACGGCAGCCTGAAAATCAGAGTTGTATGTGTAACAATTATAAATCTGTAAAAGATTTTAATAAAATCAACAGTCTGTAAAAGTCTCTGGTAAATTCACAGTGGCTTATTTTAAGTGAATCATGCCTGGCCTCGCAATGATACACAGCTCATCACCACAATGCAGCTTGACAAGTTTAAAAATTGCAATTTAAAAAACTCAAAACTCATTTTTGAAATTGAAAAAGATTAGTTCTTAAAAACAGGGGCGCAGGGACGTAAGCTGAAACTGGCCGAGAAAGTGTACAGCTCTAAGACCACCTTTCACCTGATATGTGCAGAGGAAGCTCGCAGCTACTGTCTTAACCCTGGAGAGTTTAAGTCTTTGTATAGCAATTCAGTATTTACTTCATTCTCTCTCAGCTTCCTTTCCCTTTGCATAGTTGGTCACTACATCTGGATGAACTTTTTCTTTTCCCTAGAAACATGGTTTTGGCAAGGCAGAGCAGATGTCTGCAAGAGAAAATCTCAGCATTCAGTAGCAGTTGCCTAGATACAACCTCCTAAATGGCAGAAGTCTAGACTCAGTTTTTCCAGCACAGAAAATTAATGTCTATTGTTCCAAGCACTAATCCTACTGCAAGATCATCAAGTTCTACATTAACTATTATTGAGTTCTACTAACATAAACGTAAGTAGCATTTACTGACAGATATACTGAAAAAATTACAAAGTAGGGGATTGACAAGTATAACATAGAATTGTTGGGGGGTTTTTTTAAGTATAAATGAATGATTCAGAGTGTAACACTCTTTAATTCTAAAACATTTCAAAAAACATGAAGCATCTGAAGAGCTTCTGTCTTAATACAATGATTATGTTGGTTACTCAGGATTCTAGCAGATGCTAAATAATAAGTGAAGCTGAAATTAATCTGACTAGCAAGACCCAAGTATTTCCAATGAGGCAACTGTCTCAAAATAAACTGAAGTGTTCTCAGATTTTTCTAGGGCTACTCAATGTCTTAATCCAAGGGCATGAAGTACATACAGCCCTCATTTCACTCAACAGTACATACCCTAAAAGTTCTGAAATCAAGGATGCAGCTTTCTATGGTCACAGAAGAATCTCAAAAATGCTGGAATAGTCCTAGAAGCCACTGAATCTGCAAGTCCTAGACCCCTGGAAACCTAGTTATCAGCTGTTGATAATCAAGTTTTGCTTCAAGTGTGATGTCTCACTGAGGAAAGTTCAGGATTCATAATACTGTACAAGTACACCAAGCACAATGTATTTACTTTCCAGTAAATCTGGAAACTTACCAAACAGCTTTAAGTGTACAAGGCAGCTGGAGAGCTACTACCTACATCAGAAGAAAATCTCTGTACCTTTCTTTAGCTATGGAGAAATATGGTTGTTCCAAATCACCTTGAAAAAAAGCTCTGAATTTACAGATTTCCTTTCTTTGGAAAACCAGGAAGCTGCTGTGGACTTAAAAAGAAAGGGGTTAAGGAGTGTATTCTTTCAGATCAGCAAAAATGCAAGTTTTCAACTGGCTCAAAACTTGCAAAAGCTGGAATAAGAAACAAAATGTAAAATTCATTTCCTCAGGACAACCTATTCAGAAGACCTAAGTAAAGCTTACAGATCATACCCTATATAAACCAAAAGACTACATTCCGGGGGGGGGGGGAGGGGAGTTTTGATATCTTTGTTTGCTTTCAAAAGGGAACTAATTTAACCATTTCCAGCTATCCATAAGAAAACTGCAAATAAATGTCAATATCGATCTGTTAGTAAAAATATTTGTATTCTACAGACTTCAATTTTACTGAGTAACTCCAGTCACTTTCTAGTGATAATGGATGGTAATTTGGTAATTCTTCCATTGCCACAGCTGAGAACACATCCCTTGGTGGACCAAAATGTGCTGCAAACTTACTCAAACAAGGTATACCACCGGAAGGAAAAAAGCTACTTAGCGTTCATCCACAACAATGCAGAAGTATTTGGTGTTACCACTCTCATTCTCCTTTTGTAATCAAAAGAGCAATTAATTCAAAGAACACCCACCTCTATGTAACAAGACGGCACTACAAACACCTTTGTTTTTAAGAAATATCATGAGTGAAGAGCCACCTATGAGAAAGAGGTCATCTACAATTAACCATATATTCTGACATAACTACACTCCAAAGATGAGGTTTAGCTCCACATAAGAGGAGTTTGAAAATAATCACTTTTTAAAAACCAAAGTGGACTTAAATTGCAGCAAGATCTATTTTTTTTTTTTTTCTCTGAAGGCCTAACAGTAAGCAGAGCAAAGCAGTGATGCAGGCTGATTAGAGAAGTGCAATTTTTGCCTTCAGAGTTTAAAGAACAGGTTAGAAATGTCTCAGTACCAGAATTTCCTTGAGAACTGGTAAGTGAACATCAACAGGAAAATCTGTGTGTGTCTCTAAAAAGAGAGCAGAAAAAAAAAGGAAAAGCCCACACACTGAAACACAACCCTCGTTCACAAAAAATGTACCCAAATTACCTTGAAGTCAATACCTGAGGGTTAGTATTCAGACAACAAAGCACAGCACACCAAAGAGTATTTTGTTGGCACAGCACTGTGGCTATTTACTAGCTGAGGACTGTCAATGCTTTAAAGCAGCAGCAAGGTTGGTGTCCCACCACATGCAGAAAATCACAGGTGTTTGTCAAGTGCAGCTGCCAAGAAATCTCTCTTGCTTCAGAAAGGAGCAGACTAGTCCAGCATGATTTTGGCCACACAATTGAAATCTTCAAAGGATGCTGATGCTGCAAGTGGTAAGCCCAGGGCATTAAGGAACTAAAGGGGATAGGGTCAGCTCAGACAATACTGAAGCACCGTTCCATGGAATACAGATGGTCAGAAATTTTACAGTAGGCATTTTTTTCATCAAAAACCACCAGTTCCAACATGTGTCACTTCTGATGACACCTCTAACAAATCTCTTACTAGATCCCACTAGCTCGCTTTATCTAGCTCTTTGGCAAGCCATCAGTGTCAATCATCCTAAACTACCCTGACATGTAGCCTATCCTAGGGCTAGAGGCTTCAGGCTTTCAGCCTCCCTGGCTTCCAGGGACGATCAGTACTCATCCTGGGAAAACCAGCTTCCACAGCAGTCTGCATGCAATTGCTAAGTTCTGACATCTCCGTAACTCTTGAGCAGAAGTGAAAATATCACATTTACCTCACAAGCTGTACTGATTTTGACCAGACTTGTTTGTAAAATAAACCCTCAAAATAATCCAACCAGCAACTCTCTCTTTACTAACAATTTTCTAAGGGCTATTTATGCATGAAACTCCCTCAATGCTCCTCTGTCCAACACTGCTCCTGCTGCAAAACATCTCTTCCCTCCAATTTCCAATGACACTGTCCAACCCATAAGCCCCAGGCCCCTTCACTCACATTTGCTACCTCATAAGCTGCCACCTGTGTTAGAGAACTACATGCATGCCCATTCAATACTTCCTGCCAAACAAGAGATTTTTCCCTTCCCTTTCCCATAGCAGTGAAAGTAAGGACTTTGACCTAGGAAGCCCACTAATCATGACACAGAAACAGTAACACCTTAGTAGGAGACCTCCACCCCCTCTGTCTGACGGGAAACCAGCCAAAGGGTGCAGGAGTGACAGGAAGGAGACAGGGGATATCTAGGGAACAGGACATTCACATGGAGACACTGCAATTATGCATGTCTCATTTCCTTATGAAACAGCTAAAACTCATAAAACATGCAGAACTCTTCAATAATAGGAATGCTATTTTGAGGGGGGTTTTTTTGAGACATTTAAGCCAATCCGCATTTAATTCACATTTTCCTGACGAAGGAAAGTTCTTTGCTTTTCCTTTGCTGCCTGCGTGCAGAATTAATCAAGAAAGAATACAGATTTTAAACATTACATGTGGTAAACTTTGAAGTGGGGAAAAAAAAAAGCAGTATAATCCTCTTCCAAATTCAATTTGTTCATCAGGGGAAAGTTCAGTAAGCTCAGAAAATGACAGCAAAGGTATGTCATGCAGTAAAAATAACATTTTTTAAGGTGAAGCAAGAACTCACCAATCTCCTTTTGTTAACCATCCCGGAGAGATCAAATGCACGTGTGTGCGTGTAGATGCATCGTAGAGATTTCAAAGCTCAAGAGACTCAGATTAGGTAATTCTAAATAAATTCTTCCATTAAAATAAAAAAAATAACTTAAATTCTCTAAAGCTCATTAACGTGGCATGTAATTCCTCAGCAAGGCAGGAAGCTAGTTACTGGTTCTAGCAAGCTAAATGTGGACTAACAGAATAATTTATAATAGATTATCATTTTCTACAGTTAGATTACTGCAGTCCACTGATTACCTTTACCAAGGCCCATTAAGTAGAAAGTAGTAGGCCAAATCCCACTGTTTCTGCAAAATCAGTCTTTCTCCTTATCCTCTTTGTGGATGAGAACCACACTAGCAGGCTGAAGCTGCTCCCCAAGAGACCAGGAAGGTAAGAAATATTGCAGATGTTGCACGACCAAGACCTGGGAAAAACCTATCTTCAAATACAATCTTGACCACATTCACAACTTACACAGCCCTTTTTACACAGACCAGTATTACAGATGGGACATTTTGCCAAATTATTTTTTAAAAAATGTATTGTTCACTTCAGCAAAACTGAAATTTAGGTTGTCTTAGTCTCTGGAATGAAGTAAGATCTAACAGATACAGACTTCAGCCTCATCTCTACCTAACACAAACATTTTTAAGAAGCCTTGCTCACTGTAAAACATTTAATACTGGGAAAACCATTTCTTGAGATGGACTAGTGGATTTATATACCTGTTTGCAGAGAAAGACATTGTAACCTTTATTCTAGTGTTTCAACAACTACTTACTATCTAAGCAGAGAATTAGACAAATTATCTGGAGTAAATTAGGGTATGAAACTGCAGTATCTTAAATGCTGCAGATAATCATCTGACTGGGCTCTCGTGCTGTAAAATACCATTATAAACATAACCTACAATGAATCAAAGGGATTTTTTGTAAAATGGCTTATAAAACTGAAAAGTAATGTAAACCATGAAAAACAGCAGTCTACAAGTAGTCATACGAACTGTTATTCCTGCAGGGGAAAGGTGCCTTTTAATAACATTAAATCACAATACGCAGAAATATTTCCAAGTGCTTTCACTTAAACTTTGAAGTTTTGCCACAAAATTTAGTCAGAATGCTATCAGGTTTTGTTTTGCTTCATTTACATATTGTATTTGCCAGTGGACATTACCTGATCAAAGAATCATTTTTAGACTTCTCCAACCAATTTCATTGCTCCATTAGAGAAAAATCTAACAATTCACAAAGACAAAAAAAAATAATTCAGCAACCACCTTCTGTCAAAATACTAGAATTATTTTTTAAAATCTGAAATTGAGTTTGGTCATGGTTAGCATGCCCATGGTACAGTTCTACTAACATAACCTGAAAACTCACATTCCATAGAGTGTAAGAAGTTATTCATAAACCTTCTTTTTAGTAAAATTTTAATAAAAACGATGCTTTGCATTTTCACATTTAAAAAGCTAAAAATACAACAAAAACTTATTTACATTTTATAACAACAAAAATGTACAAATTACTATACAAAATGCAGTACCATCTCAAGAAAAACAAGTTTTTGAAAGTTCTAGCAGATAGGACATCAAACCTGTATTTTCTGAAGCGATACCACTTTAAAGACTAAGTATCAATAACTGAACAGTGATTTCACTCAGTTAATTAAAAAAAGTTTCCAGAATAATTATGACTATCATTACTTTTACTTTTGGCCGATACAAACATAACCTCATAATAAAAGTTACTGAATATAATGAATATACTGAATTTATAACAAATCAAATTCAATATATATTCTTTCCCTTGAGGTTTTTGCCACAGAACTTTTCAAAATGAGAAAAGAATTATATAAACTTCTTTTTAAGGAAATAAGCCTGGCAAGAGATGAGTTAAGTTACAGTTTTACAAAAACCCTGTATTTGTCAACACTCAAGCACTGCAGATGTTTAAAGTTATTTCAAAATTATACATATAGCAATCACTGTATGCTATCTGATACAGATGTTTTAGAGTGGAAAGAGTTCGGCACAAGCTGAACCCATGGAATTGTAAATTTAAATTCACATTTCTATTTGAAACATGCAAGCACATTCTGATAGGGAAAAAGAAATCTGACATGTCTACTTTTAAAAATATAGGATGTCATACTATACAGATGAAAAATTTAAAAGATCAGCTCAGTCAGACCTTTAAGCATTGTTCAAGTTAATGATACAGATAAAATAATAAGATGATCATATCAATGCATTTGGATGCCCGAGTTGTAAAAAGATGCTGATTCACAAATTTCACGTATGGATGAATCTGAGCCTACTAGCGTTTCAGACTGGGTGATCACTGTGCTACCTGGAGTATAACTTAAGATAAAACAGGTAAGAACCTAATGCATTTTTTTTAATGTAGTGAAGACTAATGCAAACCCCCTATGTTATACCACGACCTTTAAAAAGCTGATAGCTATTTATTGATTTGAAAGCCAACCCAAAGAACAGACATCAGGTCACAAAGTAATCTGACATCAATACATCTACAGTAGTTGTATTGAAGAAGTGACAGAAAAATGCTTCAAATTGAACACTGACAGATTCTACCAATGTAATGCTTCATGATCATACAGATACACTTAAAAGGGACTAGGTAAAAGTTTTAATCCTATTTCTAATAGAGGGGAAAAACCCCACAACAATCAGTTCAAAGCAGTATGAAGAAACACTATTAAAGTGCCCAAACTGGTTTTACATTCATTTGAACCCCTACCTCTAAAAAGGTGAAATACCCTAGTCTGGAATATGTATTGTCCACTAATCTAATGTTAAAAACTTTGTTACTTTAACCCATAAGTATACTGTATGATTAGTAGAAAAATCTTTAGCAGACACAAAAAAAAATGAAAGATGAAACTGCAGCAAGAGAGCATGGCAAACCTGAAAGATCTATTAGTGCATAAATCCGCTTAAAAACTAAAAAGATAGAAAGAGAGAGCTAACGAACTACAATAAAAGTTATGTCTTTAAAGCAGTAAGTTATAACAGGGTGGGAAATGTTTAATATGCACACATGCCTGCAAAGGGGTCACTATCTTTCTGAAAAGAGCTGGTATTTTTCAAAGCATCAATTTATGGTAAAAAGCCATAAACTGTATTTTTTAATATTATGCTTTTCCCACCCTGGCAGAGAATAAACATGAATTCAGAAGCACAGTAGAAGTGAAAAACAAAGAAGAGGAGAGAGAGAAAGCAGCAGAGAAAGACAGAAAAGGTGAATACAGAGCTACAGAAGTGTTTATTGAGCATGCTACAGAGGTAAGCAGAGTACACACAAAATGAAATTAAACAACCATCAAACCTCCCAACTTTGTTAGAAAATTAACTTTTAATTGTGCCACTTTCAAACTATACTGAATTTTACAATTCTAAGGATGTAAAAACTCAACTAATAGAAAATATACATGACCATTTTTTTTCTACATAGATAACAGAATCTATGAATCTTGAAACTAAGTACATCAACTTCAAAAAGTATTGGTCATTTAAACAGAATCAAGGTTAACAGTTCAGACTGACAGAGAACTGCTTTCAAATCAACTGGATCTGTAGATTCTGAGCCATGTTTATAGTAAAGTCAGATCAGTTTCTAAATACAAAATATTTTGAAGAGATTTATTAAAACTGAATATTACAATGCAAGGTAAATTAAGACTAAAGGCACATAAACTTTGGTCCCACCTGGTTGTCAGTTTTAGAAAACTGCCACAAAATTTCCTGCAAGCATTTGCAGCAAACTTCCTTCATCATTGAAAAATACATGCACCATTTTCTGAACTAGCTTGACCAGTCTGTACATGCTCAGAAATCCACGACCATATTCCATATCTTAATTACAAACTAAAGATGGCAATATATATTGAAATGCACATAAGTCATGTCAACTTCAAAAACATCTACAAAAAATATTCAGCCACAAACAAGACATTACTTAGTGCCGACATTTATATGATACATCCCACAAGAGTGTGTACAAAAAGGTTAAGATTCCACAATGCTTTTCACGTAGGGCTCAAAGTCACAGAAGTCACTTTTTGTCCTTTATGAAATTAATATTCTGTACCTTGTTAATTTTAACTAATGCCTACATTCATAACTGAATCTAGACCAGAACCATGAAATACAAAAGGCCTTTTTTAAAAAAAAGCACAAAGCAAAAAGTAGCAGAAATCAAATAATGTAATTTTACTCTTTCAGCGTGATGCATCTTATCCAATTGAAAAGAAAAGTAAGTGACAAGCCAGCAGATAAAGAAATCTATCAAGCAGGAGAAAGAAAAGCTTAACCTTTTTACACACCCCTGCCTAAACATATTTAAATTATCATGTAACAATGTGCCCCAGACAACCAAATTTGCTTTTTACTAGTTATGCAATTCTAGCAGTACTAGTTTTCCTTTTTAAGGCACGTACGTCAACTAAGCTGAAAAACTGTGGTATTAACTTGAAATCTTTTAAACAAAATGATGGTTTGTCTAAACATCAGTTGACCAATAGCAGTTAGTATCACTGCCTTTTTTTTATTATTATTTTTTAAAACAACCAAGGAATGATAACAGCATGAAAAAAAATTAAAAAAAAAAAACAAAACACAACAGAAGACAAACTCTGGTCCCCACTTTCCTGAACAGTCAATAGGTGACAACACCAAACAATGCAATTCACCCTCATTTTCAATCTGCCTTTTTAAATAGTTGACTTAGAGAAAGAAACTCTCAGATGTTGATTTTCTCCCAGATTGTAATTGTGAAGATCAATCAAAGCCTGAATAGCTTCTTCTACTGTTGACATCTGAAGAAGTGCCATCTTGTGATCTCTTCTGAAACAAAATAATGGCATTAGGAACCTGAACACTGCAGGGGTTGTTCCTAACGTTCGCCATCCTCTATGCACTTTCCCTTAAGACATGTTGCAAAAACATACTTAGGAAGTCTTTTGTTAGAGCTATGCACAGGAAAGTTACTTACTGGAAAAACTTAAATGCTTTCACAGTGCCTCCAGTGTTAGCAAACAATGTGCGTAGATCCTCTTCTGCTACTGATGGTCTACACACAGGAAGAAAATAAGCATAAGCAAGAAATTATTAGTCAATTCAGTGTGTTGTGATCCATATTAATACTACTGGCTTACTGACAACCAACACTTACGGAATATTGGATAGATGAAGTGTTGCAGAAGGAGGGAATATATTTTGAAAGTTTTTTGAACCAGGTTTCTTGAAGCGATGCAGAGGTGAATTACCAAAATCTTTAGTCAGCCCTTGGTCATCAAGTCCCTCTCGAGGTAGTTGTACTGTCTGATGTTTAGAAAGGGTAACCCGAATAATCTTTCCATACATTTTTTGTCCATTAAGATGGCTCATGGCTGAAAAATACAAAGAAGTTTACCCAATTTGGTGTTGCTTTTCAACAGCTTGTGGTACATCACACAAGCAAACAAGAAAAATACTCAAGCAAATCGAAGGGTCAATGTGCTGAAGACTAGAATCAAGAACTAGGTCTGCAGAATCTGCATCAGTATTTAATTTTGTATAAAGACCATCACATGCAATTCAGCTGTTGCATTCATTTAGGATATTGTGCAGACCTTCTGGAATACAAGTGCATGCAAATAAGATTTTGGATCTTGTGGGTAACCAGAATACAAGATAAAATGACAAATGTAAGCATGCTTAGTTCACCTGATTTTACACAGCATAACTTCAAGTACTACACTAATGGGAATATAAACAGAAAACTAATCTTACCCAGCTGTGACTGGTTCCCATCAGCCATCTGTATAAGAGCACTGTCTTTCTTATTGTATAAAATCTTCACACGCTGCACATCACCATAAACACCTTTTCAAAGTCAAAAGTAACCCAAAAGAAAAAGTTCATTTTAAAGCCAGTCACCTAAGTAATATGACATATCAATGGAACATTCAGACATCAACAAGACCACTCATTCAATTTCACCACTCTCACAAATGAATAAAGGAGATAAAAGATTTTGAATAGTGAATTTTGAAAAGAATAATTTCTGATAAACCCTCAAAGCTATGTGAATGATATTAAATTAAAGATCATGCAAAATATATTAGCATGCATTAAAAGAAAATCTGTGTCTATGGAGAGTTTTAAACAGCAAAAGAAAAATAGCAAAAGATTTACTATTCAACTTTAAGCCAAAGTGCTAGCTACAAATAAGAATTAAGGTGAAACAAAAAACCAAAACAAAATCAAATCAATAATAAAAGTATAGTGCTAACAATAACATACCGAAGAGGGTAAACAGACTTTGGGGCGTAACCATCTTTAGAAGGAGAGAAGAGCAAGCAGCGTAAGACAAGAAGAGAGAAGAGTCGAGGAAGAGCGGAGATGAACAGATCATCCATAACGAAGGGTGGTTCCCGCAGAATGGTGAGGTGGTCATGGATCATGGTTTCAAGGCGGTTAATTGGGGCAAGTTGGTCCGAGGAACATTTTGTTCAAGCACAGAAGCATGAACATAGGGAATGAAGACAGGGAACACAGACAAAGACGAGGAGAAGGGCAAGACAGGGAAGGGCATGGGAATTTGGGTAAAGACAAGGAAAGGGAAGTTGAACACAAAGGGAAAAGGATGAAATGGGGAAGGGAATACAGCAATGCAGAAGAAAAAAAATAAGGAAGTGGGGAACAAAAAAAAAATAAAATATAGGTCAGTACATAGGAAATGCAGGAATTTGGTCAGAAAATGGTTGGTTTATGTACTGTACAAGAAAAACTGAGTAAAATGTAGTCACCCAAGACAAATATGGGTAAAGTACATTCATATCAAGAGTAAACTACAGCATTTCATCTCAACATGGAAATAAATTAAAAAAAGCATGCAATAGAAATTTAAAACTTTGAACTTTAACTGCGTAAGCATGGCTGGTTATGAAATGCAGGCAAAAAATCTTTCAAAATGGCACTCTGATATAAAACATTTTAACATGCAAGACTGTGGATGACGAAATAGTACCAGATGATAAAAAAAGCTTAATGATTTACAGTGACAGAGGCCAGTTAAAAATGGAACAGCTAGACTGATACAAACTTCCCACATTTCATACCAGCTTTCACAGCCATCAAAATAAATGTAAAGGACAGTAAAAATGCAAAACTAAATAAACCCCTTTAGATTTCAGAGTTAGCAAGAAAGATACAGTTAAGGTGAAAATGCTTTGCCACCATTTCTTTATTATTATTTTTTAAAGACAAATGAATAACTGCAAAGAAAAAAATTACTAAGAGAGACTGGAAGACTGCCTCGTCAAGATCTTTGGGAGAACCTTCAAAGAAAAAGGTGTTAGAGTAGTTCACATAAATTAAGACCTTAAAATGTGAGATACGAGCATGAAATGAAATAGCAAACAATTAGAAAAAATAAAACAGGAATTCTAGTTTACGTGATTATAATTGCAAAAGAAAGCATAGTTGCTATTTTGTAAAAATAAAGCTTTCAATTCAAATGTCAAACATGCAGTAGTTACCACATTTTTCTTAGAAAAATTAGGTAGCCAACTATCAAAGGGCATTTTAAGTTGTTAGCTACCTGGGAAAACAAAAGTATTCAACAATAATGGCTTTAAAATTAACTTTGGGGTATTATTAAAAAGAACAGCAAAAATACTTTGAGCTTAAAAAACAAACGTAAGAGGCCAAATGCAAAGAAATTATAAAATACTGACAAATGAAGTATGACTAAAGAGGGAATAAAAAGAAGTAAAATCGTTTTACTGACCTCTTCGTTTAAATTGCTAACCAGGAGGACTGTATTGCCACCAGCTGAAACTCCAGGCATTCCCACACGGCCAGCAGCAGCAGCAGCAGCTGCAGCAGCAGCATTTGGAATAGCCAAAGGACTCAGAGCTCCTGGAACAGCTGCAACAGGAAGCCCTAATTTTAAAATAAAGCATATTTTACGAAACACACACAAGTCGTTTAATAATAAAGTACCTACATCAGTACAGGTGTTGCATATAACACTCTACAAAGCAGACCATTCCACTGTTCAAGTCGTCCAAAGGGTTATGAAACGGGTTGTTAAATTAATACAAGGAAGTGTGCTTTGTTTTGTTTTTATTTAGATCAAGTCTTCAAAGAACTGATGAGATGTAAAAAGTTCATTTTTTTCAAATAAACAGTCCTGCATAGTCTAGTTTTATCAAAATGGTCTGAAGTAGATGTTGATCAAATCAGTAAGAATAAACACTAATTGTGCTCTCTGCATCATTACATCCTTATTTCGCATCACCCTTTGAGAGGCATTCCTTACTTCAACTTGATGCTTCAGACTAAATATGCAACACTGGAGTTGGTCATGTGAAAAGGCCTACATATCTCTCAGAGCCTTAGCTTAAATGACGTGAGGAGGCAACCTTCTAAATGCAAGATTCAAAGTAGCACCACTGATTATACTCTGAGACTTTTGTAATCCAGTTTCCTGAAGATGTATGTTACCATTAGCTAAACCTTCACCTGTATGTTTATTTTTTCTTTTCCAAGGAAACTCATATCATGTAGACACCTGATTGTTTGGCCTGGTCAAGTCACTGGGTTACTAGGTGAGTGTGCTACTCCCAGAATCTGTGGGAAGTTCCTGTGATACATATGTACTATACATAGTTTATACAGGAACATCTTTATCATACTTGATCAAAATTTTATTTGCACATTTTACAGAGTTCAGTAAAAGGACACTAATGTATCAAAATGTGTAAAAAACAATAAAGAAACGTCACTTCAGTATTTTATTTTCTTCTACTGCAATTGGGTTCTAAGATTTCAGTATTTTGGCAAAATTTCGAATGTTTATATGAACTAGCAGCTAAGCTAGCACAACACAACTAATCTTCCAGTTTGCAAGGTAGACAGTCTACATATAATGTTTACACTACGTATCCAAGACTACTTTCCCTCCCACATAAAGTTTTACTTTAAAAAAAGTCATAAGAGAAAATAAATTCTTCAGTTTCAGTCAATGCCCAAATACCAAGCAGATAACAGTAAATATATTAAACCATTTTTTAAAAAAAAGATTAATCCCAGGTTTAGTATCAAAAGTGAACACACAGGGGGACAGAAGGGGGAAGTAAGCAAGGTTACAAATTTTTTTTTTTTTTTTAAATTCCTAGAAAATATTTCTATCTTCATTCTAAGTCTTTACTTATGTTTTGTTACACAAATTTGTGACAAACAAGTAATTAAAAAAAAAAAGAGAAAGAGATAAGAAAGAGATAGATTTTTTGGGCTGGACAAATGACCCCTCCAAGGGAACAGGACATTCATCACTGCTTTGTGAAAGTGCTTAACAGTATTACTGATCAAGCATTGAAAAATATTTTCTGGTCATTTCCTGTCAAAGCACATGCAGAAAAAAAAAACAACCAGTAAGTGTTCTAAGAAAGGAAATTAAAGATACGGAATGCTTTCCAATAAAATTGAAAAGATTAAAAATGTTAGTAGTCAGAGGTCAAACCAGAGGAACAGAAAGTTCTGAGTAATGACAATTCTAGTCATCTCTCATGCCACAAGATAAAAGAAAAATCTACTTGAATCAAAAGGCAACAAATATGATCTTTTATTGCATTATATGTGGTATTTGTGGGACTGACTGTAATACATAAATAGAAGGAAAAACCCTACCTCGTCTAACAGATTTGAGACTGTATTAGATGGTATGTATGGAAACAGCTGCCAGTTACATTAGATAGGCAATATAATGACATGTAATATGCTTCATCACGTAAGACAGGCACTAGCTAGGTGGGGGTTAGGAAAGCACTCTCCCCAGCTACACTACTGTCTGATCACCCATTATGAGGGCTGTGCCTGGTCTTCCATCAGAGAACGCAGAAGTAACACTAGCTGTCAGAGAAGGGACATGAAATTAGATGGACCCCTGCTAGTCCAAGCATGGCAACTTTGTTTCTCGAAATCCACTGTGTGTGAAAGTGTAATACTACATATTTAGATATATTAATAGCAAGGCAAAAATCTAACAAATATGATGCATATTTTGCTCTTGGGTTAAAGCTGAAGAAATAGATTTACTTTCAAGAAAAAACAATTAATAGGGATGTAGTTAAAGAAAGTAACCCTGTGAAAGAAATAGTTTATTCCCAAAATCAGACTGTAATATACAGGGAACTCCTCAAACAACTTTAAAAAAATCCAGTTCTATTCCAAAAAATCATTTTAGAAACATACTTTTGAGTGCTTTGAACTGCATATGCTGAATACCATGTTTATTTACACTTAGCTACTGTAGAGGTCACACAGACAGAAATGTGAAGAATGACAGTAAGGTGTGACAGATGTCCACCAGTAACAACTTTTTCTATTTAGGTATTAGAAAATGCTAAGACACTCAAGCATTTCAAATCTTCTAGCATGTCTAGGCACCTCTCCCTAACCTTAGAAGCTTTAAGTCAGTCCAGCATTTTTAGGAATAAAGGAATCTAGATGACTAGTGTAGTTTTTATGCCTCTTCCCATAGTTTGTCAGAGTATAGCTGAGTAATTCATACTTTAAAAGGCAAAATTCTTCATAGCATGAGACTCTACAGGACATTCTTTGGCATCACTGAAGAAGTTAAAAACAAAGATTAATTCAACACCATTCATACAAAAATATTTTCAATTGCTATCCTTTGAAATAGATTAATTTAACAAGAATCTTAAGAAGGGGCATTAGTGGAAAGGACTAATAAAGACAGCCAGTGATGACAGCAAGGGCTAGAGCTGTGGGAGCCCTAACCACAACAACATATTTCCAGCTGTAATATTAAACACATTAATGTTTAATATTAATATTTTAATATAATAAATGATTACTGATTAAATATTAATTAGTGATAACATTTTAAAATATTTGAACTGGAGTTACAAGTATTGTTACATATTAGTATTTGCAACTAAGTACTTCTTATTAAAACCTTTTGTTTGTTGTGGTTCAGTATAATACAGCTGCTGTTTATGCAAAGGTTTTTTTCCTGTAAGATGTCCTGTAACTTTTTTGGGGTGGGGAGGGAGGAGGTGTAAAAAAAAAAAAAAAAAAAAAAAAAAAAAATCATCTGTCTCTGATAATTCATTTGAAGCCAGCTCATTCTGTCCATTAGTGATTTTCTCCCTCTTTCAAAAGATAACAAGACTCATTGAAAAGATGTCCAATTTACAGTCTCAAAGATTTCTGACACCTTATTTCATCACAGCTGAGGATGCAGTAGACAAATGAGTAATGATGCATGCGGGCTAGGATCATCTATTTGATACGTTTCTAACCGATTACACAGCACACAGAGACCTCATTTCCTGGAAAGGTCAGACAAATTACAAACCCAAAGAAAACAATTCTTGTTCTGCAGGTCTCCACTGCACTCTGATTTGAGTCAAAAATTTTTAATAAAAATAAGAACAACTTGTATTATGATTGTTAGTTACCATGCAACACACTGTTTAAGATTTGAGGACTTATCTGAAACTATTTAGAAATGTAAGCTACTTTGTCAACATGATCAACTGGTATTAGAAAGCTTTGTCACTAGCTTTATTTTAACTTCCAACAACTGTAGGTAACAGGTTTTTGCTTCTTACAGATATTAATGAAAATATACAATTACACACCTTTTTTCTAGTCTTTTGAAGTAATTTTCCCCAATGGAGTTTAAATGCAGGATGTCACATTATTTATTCTCCCCCTCAGTGTATCTTTTTGCATGACTTCTGAAATACTAATTAGTAATGCCATTTTTAAAGAGGAAAATTAAAGTAGTACTAAAAATATATGATGAACTTACGTGTGAAAACCACAGGCAGTAGGGGCAGTCATCTTAACGCAGGTATGCATAACTGCAACTGAGAACTCAATTTAGTCCTTAGTCCTTTTATGAACTTTTTTTGTGGCTTTATGTCAAGTAACTACCATCTTTTTGTACTTGTTACTGGTCTGCTTCTTATACTTAGCCTGAATGGGTTTAGGGGAGAGAGCAGGTTCTTTTAAAATCTCTGCATAACAGCTGATAAAGCTGCAAGTGTTACTACACTACATCATAAAGTTACATTTACTGAAGAGGAGGGTTAATTCCATCCAGCATGGAATTGAGATATGTAATGGTTTAGTATTAATGCAGATTTAAACATCAAGACTAACAAGACTCTCACTTTGTCACTAAAACTCAACTCACAAAATTATGTTAAACCTAAGCCTTGCTTCTGGCGTATGAACTACAGTATACTGTTAAAAAGCCAACAACAAAAAGGGACCCAAATTGTACAACTATTCAGCATATAATAGCATAATGCAGGCGAAAGTCAGAACTGAGACCTTACAACATTTTCTGTTAGTGATCTCATTATATACATATAAAAGAAGAGCTACAGCAAGAATTTTAACAAGAATGCCACAGGTTCAACTCATGGTATTCTTTTTGAGCACGCAAAAGAACCTGAAGAGCACCCCATATTAAGCTCAAAATGGAGCTCCACTCTTTCATGGAAAAACATGCCCTTTGAGAACCATCTGTGAACAGGACATGGTAGACACTCTGAGTACATTCTCAAGGTATCTTTATCGACATTATAGAAATCAAAATTCTAAAGCAAATAAAAAGAAATCAAATATTAAGATAGAAGGTCGCTGTTATTCTGCTGTATTTCACACAGTTTGCCAACCTCCATCTCATAACTCTGAACTTTTAATTGTTCTCAGCCTTCTCCTTTTGAGTCTCTGAATAAAAATGCAGCTATAAATGCATGTACAAGCATCCACTTAGGCTTGAGTTTTTTCTACCCTTTGTCCTTATTTTTTATGTCACTTATATTTTGTGCCTTTTTGCACAGTAAGCAGCCCAGAACGAGAACCCTGTTCCCCCATATTCCAACAAGCACCATTCCCATTTTGAGAACTAGCCAAATGGCTAAGGCACCAACAGTACTATGAAGCCTTTTTGTAAGGTTTTGCAGCTGCAGAGCTCAAATTCTGTAAAAAACAAAGGCAACTCAAAAAAAAACCAACCCAAACCCAAACAACAACAAAATCACTGCATCATCATCCCCACTTGACAGATGATGCAGTTACAATATACCAAGCTCACTCAACTGGTCATGGGTATAGTTAGAAAATATATCCATCTCCCTTAAGTCTCTTTCAAAACAATGAATGCTTTTTCAGAGGAAAAAAACACCCACGATAAATAATTTCCACTACTCCAAACTGAACATGACTTACTTCATTGATGCTCTGAAAATGTTTCACAGCTGCAACGAAAGTTACTCATGTTGTGTACATTTTATTTTCCTCTCCTTGGAAAAACTGCATTCAAAGAGGTCCATACAGAGAGTGAGAACTAAAATATTTAATTAGCTAATATGATGTCATCTGCATAATTTTACTAGCAAAAATGTTTAATATATACAAAAGTGTGTCATGAAAATCAAAAGGTTAGAAAACTTACATAGATTTGCAGACAAAAATTGTAAAAGCATCTAAGTGACTTTAAAACCTAAAACACTAAAACATAAAGGCCACTAAAGCTAAAGTCATTTGGATAACTAACTAGTAACCCCAATTATTAAACATATCCAAAGTGATGCAATGATCCATGCATCCTCTGTGTGTGATTCCACTGTGCCAAGCTATAAGCATTATATACAAAGAAATACGTTAGTAAGCCTGAGACTGAAAAACAACTTCTTGGGATTCAGGAAAATGTCAGAATGAGAGTTACGTAAGTAACGCTGCATTTGGCATCGTCTTATAAATCATAAACCTTTAACTCTCTCCTCTCCTAAATCCCTGCCTTACAACAGCTAACATGATGGGTCTCATATTAATAAGCAACTTTACTTTGCTTTTGTTTCCTTACTACTCATATTGTAGCCCCATGTCTGTGTTATAGTCATTACGTATCCACAAAAGAATTACTAACTGCTCAAGGGCATTTCTACAGCACTCAACTCTATGGTATCAAACTTCTCCACAATCATCCATTTTCCCTATCAATCCATGAAATTTTTAAACAATGGGAAGTTAGAAGAGGAAAAACAGAAAATAAGCTTTAGCTACAGGTTATTCAGAGTTTAGATTCTTATGGTATTTTTTACTTTCCTAAACTTTTGCTGTAGCTACAAGTAACACACCATTTTGCAAGTCATACTGAAGGATATGAAGTCAAGCACTCCAAAATCTGTGGGAGGTGGGTGTGTGTGGAATTTCCAAGTAGTTATGAAATGCATCCTTCAAGTAATCTGATTTTGGAAGTGGGCAGATAGAGCACAGCGTTCAGTAGCCTTAACTACAACATTCACCCTTTTTCTGGGCTCACATCATTCACCAAGTGCCTTCTAACTTCTGCAATACACAGAGAGAAGAGGTCCCTCTTTACTACATTAACTCTGACTTACTTCAAGTTGGCCCATCTTGTACAAAAAAACAAGGCATGAAATCTATGTTGTTCTTAAGTTTTCTTTAGAAGAAAAATGGGAAATGATAAAAAAAGGACTAAGTGGGAAGAACAATGATCACAACATACTAAATAAGGTTTTATAAATAATGAGATTACGTCTGAGTACTATTAAATTTTGAAGAGCGAAAGGTGTTCTCAAAGAACAGCAACTTGACAGAAGCAGGAGTGAAACTCATGCAATGAATTGTGATAAATTAAAAAAATTACTAATTTCTCTCAAAGCACGCATTAATTACTTTGCTAATAGTAAGAAGATATATTTATCTGTATCTTTCTCAGAGCATTTCACCTACTTCTGATGAATTCAAAAGCTGACAGAATATTAGAACTCATGTACCCATAGCACTAGAACTGCAACTACATATTTTTTCTTTTTATTTACAGAAACTACACTTTTTTTTTAAAGCAAAGAGCATAATCTTTTCTCATTGAAGGAAACCAACAAAGTGTTATTTTCATAATCTGATATTATAAATAAGCATTAGCATGAATGAAAAAAAATCACGTGAAATCTCTCTTACAAACTTGGGTGCGAGGATGTGCAAGGTGGGCAGGAGCAGCTGACAGGAACATATGAAAGCAGAGGACAGATTCGGTAATAACAGCAGTCCTAACTTAACTTTTCCTTATAGTTTGTGCATTTCTCATTTTGTCATGCATTCTCTCATTCATTTATGTAGGACTTCGGAATTGTATTACTACAATTCAGATCACAATGTAGACTGAACCCTGAATGGGCCTCTGCACACTATCACAATATAAGATCTTTAACTGTTAGATGAATTAACAAACATCTTCATCTAAAGTGACTTTGCAATACAAAAGAATCATACCTAGAAGAGAGGTCTCCTTTGCAAATGCTGCAGCAATAGCTGGGTCCAGCGCTGGCTGTCCATCACCAGATGGAAGATCAGGACGAGTGTAATCCCTGCTTTTATCGTTGTTGTACTTGACATTCAAATTCACCAATTTGGAAAAATCAATCCGTAGGGTACAGCAAGCATTATAAATATTTTGACCATCTAAGGCCTGGAAAAGGGAGTCAATTTATTTAAAAAATACACAATAAAGGTTGGTTGCACAATTATTTTTTTTTAAAACAAGGTCAGTGTATAGGTATTTATCCTTCTTAGACTAGCTTAAAACCAATTAAGACTAAAACGCATTAACCTCTCTTAACATGATTCCAGGAAGGTTGATGTTTACTTCTCTTACCTAGGTGCATAAACAGTGACTAAGTGCAATAGACATTTTAATGGAAACTTGAAAGTTAGTCTGTTAAACATAATTAATTTTTATTCCATGGTACAGCTTTAATTCAGACCTAATGCCAAATAAATTTCTCAAAGAAAAAAAAATTAATCACACAAATACTCTTATATGCAGACAGTTGACCTGAGGAAGAAAAAAAAAATAAATCTAGACTTAAATACCATGGTAGACAGCTATCAGTTAAAGCAGAATATTTACATTGTTCCATCATGTTTTTCTTCCCCCCTTAAAGGTAATCAGTGCCAAAATTGAAAGAAAAGCAACTTTATCTGCTAACCTAATGTTACTAACACTTCTTTAAAAAAAATCCTATTTTCACTATTAATTGGTACTTCCGAAAGGATGCCTATTAATACTGAAATTTCACATGAACTCTTCACATACCACCACTTAGAACTCTATGAAAACACTCTCTAAAAAAGGCTAATTATACACGTTTAGTCCATTATTTATCAGGCAAATTGATAAACTTGGATCTTACTCTGTTTACATTTGGGGCATACCCTCCTCTCACTTGAAGCGCTAACAGCTAAATATGAGAGATTTAAAAAGATGGAAACTTTAGTAACTAAGTTGGTTTATATTCTTAAGAAATGCTAGGAAGTGAAGATACAGCTCATCTTAAAAATTAACCCATTCAATCAAGTCATAATGTTAAATCTAAAACTACTACACACAGTGAAAATAAAAAACCCCACACTGTCAAATACAATAATCAGATCTTTTGTTTCTCTTGATGAATGCTGGACTGCAATGTACCCCTTCTGGACCTGAGCTAGCTCTTGCACAGCTAGCTTGGTTACATCTGCAATGCACTTTTTAACACGTTCAAATTCTGGCAGGACTTACTATTTTGAGCCAAGCACTGCACAAACCTAGTGTGCCTGCTTGGTATGGAAGCAACATAACTGTTTTCATACAGTGATGCATCTGGAAACTGAACATCCTGCAGACATCCCTCTACTAGGTCTGGGTCAGCAAGGCTGTCCCTTCCTACAAAATGTATTCACAGCTGACATCTCCAGGGCTTATGAAATCACTTAAAAGAACTACCACCATTAGCAGCCAATATATCTACAAGAATAAGTCAGTATTCTTAGAACTTCTAAAGGGAAAATAAAATAGATTTTTTTAAAAAGTATAGAAACCTCACATCTAGACATGTTCAGCAATTAAAGAGAAACTTCCGTGCTTGAAACTCAGCTTAAACAATGCTCCTTACAATACTGGCAAAGCAAAACCTACTGTCCCAATTCACAGAATACAAACTGAGGATTAATTTCTTTGTTACTGTGTCCCCATTATGGAATACAGGATTTGCGATACACAGTGGCAAAGCAGAATCTAAGACTCCTAATGCTAGTATTTGGGAAAAGAATCTCACTTGAACATTACATGTTAAAAAGTACACACTGAGAATCAGTCACCACTTAGAAGACTTCTTACCTTCTAAAATCCACTAAGATATGGATTAAAGGTAGGTAGGTATAGTTTACACAGCCAGAGCTTGCTTACTGTCAAAGACAATGCCATTGCCATCAAGGAAATACCCCCTCATATAATGAAGAAAACTAGGTATGAATGAGACCAAAAGGCAATATCCTTTAGCTTGTCCGAGTCACAAAGTGCTAAGTCTTTAAACGCAATCAAGATTCATATTATACCTCTGTGTGGAGTCTGCAGACACACTGATTTACAGCTGGCAGAGAGCTGTTGATTAAATCTTTTAGTCTTAAAAAGTAGCAAAACAAAACCATACCTGTGTTTGTACTTTCCAGAGTAGTCAGTGTTTAAATGGAGCCCCGTAAGTGACTAAAACTTATACTGAAACAGCAAAACCTCCTCTTTTTGACAAATTCAAAGTGACCAAAAGTACATACAAAAGAATACTGCACAAGAGCAATCCCTTGTAGTTGAGACTCAGACTGAAAGAACATCCAGAACCGGAAAGGAAGGAGACGCACTTTTTAATGAGTACTTTACGCTCTGGGAAAGGCTCCTCACAACAGAAAAAAAAAAAAAACAAAAACAAAATGCCTTACCCCACCCACCTCAACCAGCAACATCATACACCTCCAACAACAATCCAAGAAAGATTACCAGCAACTAGGGTTTTTTCAAGGTTAACTGTTCACATGTAAAGTCACAACTGTAAATGCATGTGTCCTGAGCTCCTTCCCATATGGCGATAAAAGAATGTGCAACAAACCCTCAAACCCTGTTCCTCTCAAACAGACATCCTGAAAAAAATCAGAAGACAGTAGCTAAACCATTAGTGAATGCACATACAGACATAATCTCAAAGAACTCTAGTTACTGCTAATAAACTTCTCTTGCTTTAAGCATTTATCTATACATACATTCACATGTGACAATACCAAACCACACACATTCCAAACCAAGATGATCAAGTAACATGGGACCCTTCTACAAAATATGAGTAGTGCTATTTATCTTGCCTGGGCCAGTGAAACTATTACTTAAGCCTCACCAATGGAAGCAGCAAAACTTACGTCATCATGCAATACTAAGAGTGTAATGATACCGAATCAGTTCCAGGCCTCTGCCTTTCCTCCCTCCACCCCGTTACTGAAAAGTACCATCCTCTTGGACTTTGCCAGAGAGGAAAATTATACTGATGAGTGGCTCACCTCCTGCCAAGAGCCTGTCAGCAGACAGATTCCTGGAAAAACACACTGTGGTATTTAGGAGCACACAAAGACAGCTAGTAAGAACATGCAGAAGACCAACAGAAAACTGTGGCAAAGAACAAACAAAAATCCCTGTTTCAATTCAGACTGACACATAACCCAAGGAGAGAGGTACATGACTAAACTGACACAATGACCTCAACTTGAGTGTACTCCTGTGCATGACCTCAACACCACAGTGCAAATACTTATCATGGGTACAGGTTTCTCTATGGCCACTTAGATTGGTTTTGGGAGGGGGAAAAAACCATTGCCAACAAAACAAACACACACACACCTATAAAGAACAATAACTGCTAATCACTAAGTACGCTGCATGGTTCTAAATCAGCTACAGCAGTTAAGAAAGGGACTGAACCAAAAATAATGAAAATCACAATTCTCAATACTAGTGAAAGTTCCAAAATAGTGGAGGTGGGTGGAAAGAAAGTAGTATTTCTAGACTACTACAGTAGAAACATTCAAAATATTTAGAAAGGGTGTTAACAACTGGGGTTATATTCACAAAGAATCCAAAATCTGCTCGTGTCTCAAGGCAGCATTTTTCACTGAAGGCATGAATAAGCAAGCAAGGACTAACAACACAGAAAATAGCAGAAATCATAAGGATCCAGAACAGAGAGCTATGACTATCACAGACAGTAAAAATGACCATACAGGGAATATCAATGAAATGGAGGTCTGCACCACAAAACACAAAACTCTCCCCATTTCTTAAAAATAATGTCAAACCACCCTCTCTTTTTGTTCATAGCAGCCAGGAGGATGAGGAGATGAAAACGGCTGACTGGGAAAAGATGCCACAGATTAAGAGGTGAGACAAGAGACTGTTCCAATGAAAAACAAAACAAACAACAACAACCAAACAAACAAAAAAACAGAAAAAGGGGACCAAAAAAAGTTCAATAAACAGTACTTTCTCCTGCTGCTGATGTAATCAACAACACGCAAGCTTTTCTACAAAAAGACAGTAAGAATTTCAATGTAGTAAACATGGATTTATGACACTATGATCTCTCATTTCCCAATGTGATTGTGGATGTTGAGAGAAGTGGTAACAGCAGCAAAGGCAATCTCAGATGGCAAAAGTACTCTAGAAAATGTTGTAATATCCTGAGTGACCAATGCATCTCTCTGATGCAGCTTCACGCAGATAAGAGTCAGATCTACTGGCAGGCTCCAAAGCCAAGGAAGAACATGCCCACAATCATTTCTTCTCTCAGGCTTTCCTCACCCGAATGAGGGGCTTTGTGATGCAATGCTCTTCTTACTTTCAGGGTTCAAGATACCTGAACATCCTTGTGAAAGAAAAGTCCCTTGAAGAGTGCTAAACTCACAGGTACTATGCTTTAATGAACTTCTCCTAAGGCCTATATAGACCGTGAATCTGTGGAATGAAACCTCCCTACAGAGGACAGTCAAGGTAACCCTCTAAAAATCAGTAAGAGATATGCCACTTACAATATTCTTTAGCTAATTCACATACAGTACCTAGAAGGCAGACAAGAAAACAGTTTGGGATGCAGAAAATTATTTGACATTTTGCTACTCTCATTTCCCA
Organism: Athene noctua; assembly: GCF_965140245.1. Lineage (NCBI taxonomy): Eukaryota > Metazoa > Chordata > Aves > Strigiformes > Strigidae > Athene > Athene noctua. Next base: position 20,602,658 of record NC_134041.1, on the reverse strand, counting down.
GTTCAGAAAAAGAGCCCAGAGATATATACCTAGCAGATATTTCTGGAGACACATGGCTTTAAGCCACAACAAATAGTGTATATGCCCCTCTCTTTGTCAAGCACTGTAGGCACTTAAGATGATGATCCAAGACAGGAAATAGATCTCTTGCAGGATGAGGACAGCTTGAAAGCATTTACCAAGGTCCAATAAAGAAAAATCAAGTTAGAGTGGTGAGAAAAAGTGGCAGAGAGGAACAACACAACAAAACCACTGTCTACTCTCCAATCTCAAAGAAAAAAAAAAAAAAAAAAAGGAGAAATTTCATCCTTACTCTATTTCTAAAGCACACAAATCAGGAGAAACTACAAACAAGATCTTTAGAAGAGCTTAACAGTTTAAGGAATTACAAAAATCAAGTAATCCTTACAAAATATACTCCAGCTCAAATAAGTACCCCAAATTAACTGAAGGTCATATGGTAAACACCTCTTGGGAGGGATGTGTCCCAAGTGCATCCTACAGATATGCATTTGAATTAAATAAATTTCTATTTGAGTCAAATGTCTTGGACACAAGAAGTTTCTGTGGCTAAAAAGTATATGTAAAACACATTCCATTTTCCAAAACGAAGATCTTATTTTATTACATGCAGCTCCTTGACTGAAGGAAAAGTTGCATACCTTATTCTTTTCTACAAAATTGGAAAATCCAGGACACAAACCCTGTTGCTGCACTTCCTGAGCTTTCTGATACAATGTACACAATCCAGCATGCTTCTGTCTACATGAACACTACTTACCATTTCTGAGCACAAGTTGTGATCTTTAGGATTAAAGAGGCCTGAAAGTCCTCAATGCAATAATTATGGGTAATTGCCCTGAAGCTAAATATCTTATCTGGAGATCTCCTTGTTTTCCATTATAGCAACAAGTACCTGAAGTTCCCATTACAGATTTTAGGGCAATATAGCCCCTTTATAGCCCCTTTTGCAGACTGCTACCGGTGCAGAGCCACCCTGAAGCTGTCACTCAAAACAACTCAAAAGAAGACATCTGGAATGTAGAGTCAAACCTCTAAAGTATCTCTGTAGAGGTACTCTGAATCACCTGTGGGCCAAGTAAGGACCAACCGGCCAACTATAATAGAAACTCTCAATCAGACCTGTAATATTTTTAATCCATGTTGGGTCAAGATGACTGTCATGCACTACAGTTAATCCTCTACAGATGAGGCAATAATAACTGTCAATATCCAAGATTTGGCAGGAGTACTTCTGGTGTATTTACACAAATATAACACTTGGGATTAGTCAGCTGTTCAGACAGAAACACTGGCACTCTAATCTTTCTATAGTATACCAGATTACCAGTATTCAAATATTTAAATTTGCAACTTACACTGAGGGCACTGATCATTTACTATGATAATGAGCTATTTTTGATGCTTAGAATATCTCCTCATGCATACAGATATCTCCAGGACATCACCTTCTGTTTCATTAGGAGAAGCACAGTGCAATGTGCTCTAATGTTGCAGATTCTCAGTACTTTCTCTAACCCACAGCCAGACTGCTGCATTGCACAGAATCTCAAGTTTGTCATCTTTACCTTTACTTGCCGGTATAACGAACTATAATGATCTAATCTGAGGGTGGAGATGAATGTGAATCAGTGTAGCCATAATCTGCTTTTACAGGAAATGAGTTTCTCACAAAGCAAGCGGAGCAGTAATGCAATTTTTCACTACTTGTTCATTCAAATAGCAAAAGTGGTCCCATAGGGCTAGAGGCTTCACATTGTGCGTTCTTGTCAGTGTCACTATTTTCTCAGAACCTTCAAATGAATAGCATCTCTCCTCGGTACTTACATCACTTGAGCTTTTCAAATTGCTCTTTAACTTCCTTAATAAGTCTTCAATTTCTATTAAGGCCACATTCTGATTTCCTGTGAAGAGTGCCAGTGGAAAATTATATTTCCCCATTATCTTCTATAGTTAACAACTGACGGAAAACATTGAAAACTTCTTCGTTCTTTTACCATGCTTTTAATTTTGAACCTCATGCAACTTAAGTGTAGCCTCCACATCTTCTTGCTTTCGCTGTACTTCCTGATGTATTTAAAGTGGAGGGTTTTTTCCCTTATCATCCGACTGTTTCTTTCCCTTACGTATTTTTGTTTTGGTGGCACTTCATGTTTTACCACAGTAGCTCAACCGTAAGAGCTGTACTTATTTTACTCTATTTAGCTTGGGAGGGTAATGGCAAAATCAAACCTTCCTTCAAATTTAGCATTCTTCAATACTTGCAGTTGGTATTATTCTTAGCGTTTTGTCTATTTATGTATATATTGGTTAAAATATGGAATTATAAACCTAAGACTGTTTCAGTTTGTCACTAAAATAGGCTCCAAAATCACTCTGACAATTACTGTACATGCAGGAGTCACTGTTATTCAATGAAGTTTAGTCATTCACACATGAGCTACCACTAGTGAACAGCTACCCTTATCAAAACATGCAACTGGAGAATCAAATACATGCTTTTTTTTTTAAATTACAACCAGAGTTCCACGAGCTAGTATCAGTTTGTCAAAAGTCAACAACAGCAAGAGATTCTTAGGTTCTTTTCATACTTTTACATACCTCATTTTTTGTTATTTTGTCACTTCTTTATAATATATTCCTAGAATTACACTGATAATTTTCAAATCACTACAGTCCATTTCACAGACGTCATCTTTCCATTAAATCTTCTGATAACATATGTAAGACTCAAAAAACGAAGTCAAAAGATTTATCACTTGATGTCATACTTTGCTTCAACAATGAACTTTAAAGGTAGCATTAAACATTGTGCAAACACACTGGCATCCAATTGTTTATGAAGTATTTCAAACATGAATATAAATGAGTATAGTTAATTTCTGCTGCAACTGTAGGTTAAAGATCTAGTTTCTGTATTACTATTTTAAACCTACTTAAAATCTGAAAGGCATATCCCATCCAAGCAAATTTTTACACGTTACAGTGACCTATCTGCATCTCCCTCTACTCTGAGACACAATCCAATATTTGATACTATTCATCTCTGAAAAAGATATCTCAAATTGTACTCCAAATCTACAAGTATTTCCAGACTGCTTTTCAGGAGGCTATTAAAATAGATCACCATAAATCAAGTTGCAAATCATCTTTTCTCTGGCTAACTTTATTTTTCTCAATAGCGTGAAAACTTAACACTCTACTTTTTGCAAACGTTTCTTATTTTTGTGATTTCCTGTCTTGAGCATCTCACAGTTTTTTAATCAATACCTAGTATTTAATTCGGTGATGAGAATAAAAATGACCATCCTCCACTCTTTATGAAGGTCTCTTATTTCAGTACAGCAGTCATTCTTTACAACACCAAACCAAACCTATTTTTTCCTTCCTCTACTAAGAGATATTCATTGCCAACTTAGTCTGAGGTGCAAGCTTTTCACTTTTTCCTGAAGTTCTCAGCTGTTCTGTCATCTATGGCCAACAAGCACTTTCTGTGCTGCCAAGCAACACTTAACCAGCACATCGATTTTAATCAGCCTTCCAGAAACCCAGACTGCATGTGAAGGTTTGAAAATATAAATTAATTACATTTATCTCTTGAAAAAACTAATTTAAAAAAAATAAAATCTAGCCTTCCCCTTTGGTTCAACCTTCCTATTGCCACAGATGTGAACATATCCCAGTCAATTAATTCAAAACATCTGGTCTGATGACATGCTGTCAATCTTTGTCATAATTAATCCATAGGCTCTCTCCTGCTATAATGAATAAAACCAGTTAATTGTTCTTGCCTCTCCTACCCAGGACAGGAGAGTTTCCAACAAAATAAAAGTAGGATTCTGCTCACATCTGTCACTGCTGCAAAGCTTCTTCACAGTCTGGTCCTTTAGGTAAGACTGCACTCTCTCTTATAGACATTTATGGTTATAACAAAGTCTAGATTTTTTTCTTAAGATACTACAATTAAGTACTTTTACAAACCTATATCAAATTGACAAATCACATCTTTGTTTTGATGCTTAGAAAGCATCTACTAACAATAATCCAATGGTCTTACTAAATTTGCTGCTTACAGTGAATTAATTATGCATCAACATTACATCCTACATTTTTACTTCTGGTTGACATTTTCACTATTGCAGTCTTGCGTATTATTTAATCTCTGTGCAGTCTTATTAAAATATTTGCTCACAATTGTAGATGTATACAATTCTTTAGACAGTGTCCTTAAACATAGTATCTTTAAACACTGATTTTATGCAATTTAACAACATTACATAATAACTCCCAGTTATTTTTTAATCTCAAAAAATTCAAACAAGTGGTGGAGGAGTATGACACATTATTAACATTTTAGAAATGGTTAGAGTACAGGAAGGTCTCCAGCCTTAAAAAAGAGCTGTACTTACTAGTTTTGCTTGCTGTGCGTTTACTGGATCACCATACTGCAGTAAAGCTTGAAACTGATTATTCTTTGTGAATGTGATTATCTTCAATACAGCACCAAACTTAGAGAATATCTGCCAAAAATATAGTAAAGTTTTACACATGAGCTCCTCCCAATCATACCTCAAGATAAAATGAAATTTGGCTTACCTGATGAAGAACATCCAGGGTTACCGGATAGTACATATTGTCAATAATTATTCTAAGTACCGGACTCTGAGCTGGAGTCACAGCACTCTCACTAACAGTGGTCCCACTAATGGGAGCATTTGTTGCCTGCACAGCCGTCACTGCCTGAAGAACAGCTTGTGCCCGCTTTAAAAAAAAAAAAAAAAAAGTTTTTTAATATTTCAAGATAGCTAGAAATTAATTAGCAGTATTAATATAATTGACTTTAGAAACATAAAATAGTCCACTTATTTAAAACTCAGAACTATAGACATAACAAAACGTTAAGTGCAATGCAGTCTGACTCTGAGAGAAGACAATAAAAATGAACACATCAATTAATCCTTATGTCACAGTAAGGAGGAGCTTCAAAGGCATTATCAATCTTCCTAGTAGCAAGCTTATTGTTCTACTAGTAAGGATAAAGAATGTGAGGATTTTGTAGGTTTCAAAACTCTTTACATACTTTTTTCTTTTCCTTTAGTCAAAAAAAACCACACACACAAAAAATCAACCAACAAAAAAACCCCAAATACCCAAGCCTACAGAAACCAGAAGTCTTTATCCTGTTTTTCAAGATAGTATATTATAGTTAACATTTCACTGCTATGTGAATTATGCAGAAGGCTCTGATAGGAAGGATAATGCTAAACACTTCTACACTTCTTAGCTTTAACACAATGAAATAATATACAAGACTGACAAGTGTCAGAACGTAGTATCCACAGAGGGGTGTAAACAAACTGGTGTCTGTTATCCATCCTCTTTCACAAGAACAAAATCCTCTCCATGTGGGGGGACTTTTTTGGTTTTTAAACACAAGCAGGGTTTTAGAAATTCAAAGGTAACCACATGATGACATCACAAGAACACATATCTATGTAACTACTTTCACTGCCAAAACAGAATCAGAAAGATTAGATGTCTTTTTCTGAGAAAAAGTGCAGAAAAAAGGAGTTCCATTTAATACTTTCATTACAGTAGCCTTATGAAGCAAAACAATACAAAACAGACAAGTGAGCATGCCAGGTAAAAATAATAACCACCATACTAACGCATACTGCATATTTTAAAGGTATTAGAGCTACTACACAATTTCATGTCTCAACTTACATGATACTCCTCATACTGAAACGAATCAATGAGTAAAGAATGTGGGGGGAAAAAAAAGACCTGGTGAACACTAGTTGGGAAAACAAAATTTACCTCTATATTTAACATTAATTACTGTAACTCTGTAAATATATCTTTTGATAACAACAAGGGGTTTTTTTCCTAACATATGAAATACACAACTTTCAAGCTGGCCACATATTTGGTTGAGTTGCATAATTACTTCCTACTCCTTCTGTAAGCACAGAAGCACACAGCAATTAAAACTCACTCCCTAAAGTGACAGAAAAAGTTTAGATTGTATTACTTGAAGAACCAAAACTTGTGAAGTCAATTTTATCATGTGACCCTTGTTAGCACTATCCAGCTATGCTTATACATCATATTCCATTCCACTAAAGTTAACATGAATACATGAAGCAACACAGGACTTAACACTGGCAAATAAGGATAAAATCTGTAAAATTATTATGACAGTATTTTGTCGAGCAAGTTCAAAATAACATTTAGTTTCATATATAAATAGCCACTTTTGAAGACATGAGTAGTATGTAAAGCTTTTTTCTTATTTTTGCAAAATTGAAATTAATTTTCAAAGATCAGCTACATCATTCAGAAAGTATAACATTTATAAGTGCTGCAATGTCTGTGCGGAGACTAAACCATACATTTATGACAGGCTGATGATTAAAGAGAATGACAGTTACAGAGGTCATTCTATTCTCAATTCTTCTGAGTCTAGATACTTTATGAAACAAGGTAAGAGATGTTTGTTTAAAATCTGAGTTTAAATGCTCCTCTCAGTCTTTTGATGTCTCACAGGAAAAAGATTTTCATAGAATTATAAAACCAAGATGAAAACTTAGATGGCCCCTTTTGAATGTTTATTCAGAGCCAACTCATTCTGAGAACATAACTAAAAATAATCTTGGAAGCTACTATTATTGAGAAATTCAGAATAGCATAGCTTAATGGAACTTTTCCTACTTTCATTATTTCTAAAGGCCTGGCTGTTTAAAGAACCCCTTGGTTAAATACATTTTTTGCTATCTTCTTTATAACTAAGATACTTGCACCTTTCTCCAATTTTTTACCCTATCTTTCCAGTTACATGTACTAGCATCCTGACTTCCTCACAACTTCCTGCTTGAATATTCAGAAAAAGACAATGTCAAAATTAATTTGGCTGAATGAGAAAGCTTTCAAACACAGATTAAAAATTTAAGTTTTCAGTATCAAAGGGAAAAAAAAAAAAGGGCAGACTACAGGCAATATGTGCACCACCTTCATTTTTCTTTATGAAAAAAAGAACATCTAACCATCCCATGTTTTATAGAATGCCTCATACTAGTTAGAGAATACTTACTGCCAAGAACTCATTTAAATTATTTCGTTCTACATTAAAGAAATAGAGGCCTGAAAGACTGGGACTATGTTAAACTTGGGTATGAATGCACATGGTGGCATAAAAGCTGCTGAAAAGTCAGCACACCCTGTATGTTGAAAAGGTGGATGTGTGAAGTACAAAAACAGAATCACCACAGAAGCCAGAGGACAATGTAAGAGAAAGCTTAGGGGAGTATGTCTGCTCACTGTATGTGCAGAAGAATTCATCCTCTACTCTCTTTTTTCAAAAGTAAATTAAGGTATTTATTTTTCTTTATAACTGACATTTTTGGGGATGGGGGGGGAATTGCAAATTTTAGGAAGTACCTTTAGCAGACCTCAAAAGATTCTAAGGAACTGGAATGTTTAGAAAGAGCAACAGGAAAATCAACACTAAGCTTGATCTGAACCAAGATGTCTTTCAAGAGACCATCCTGAAACTGTTTTTAAAAGTAACAGATATAATTTTAGTATTTCCATACCTTACTTAAGACAGGACACAAGCAACAGAAACTACAACTTGGTACTTACACTGCCTTTTGTAACATCAAAAAGAAAATGTAAGAAAGTAAAATAATCATCTGACTTGTGGTAAACTGATATCTCATTTCTCCCCCTATAATTTGTATGAAATGATCACCACATTACTTTTGCTAATTTTCCTGTTCTACTAAAACCGGACGTATCTATAGTAATTGTGAAATAGGTTCTGCAGAGGCAAGAGCAAAACTATTTTTTTTTATTATGAAGTATATTTGTCTCTACAGTGATCATTAAGGCATTCTTCTCCAGGAACAGCAGACCACGTAAACTGAGATTACCAGTGCTACCAGAATGATCATTCAAAGCACTGAAACGCAGGCACTGGCATTAGTCATTATCACTAGGGAAATTCAAATTGCATTAGAATCTCAGGTGTCAGAATAAGAAAGTTACTTTGTTAATCCTACAGTCTCTAAACTAAGATGAAAACTTATTTTGTGAAAAAAAAATCGAAGTTAAAAGACACTTCAGAATCTTTTTACATTAAGGAAATACGAAGAAAATCCATCGTAATGGAAAGATCACACAGAAAGCAAATCCCATTCAATGTCACAAAATGGAATGATCATAGGTAAGACTACAGTAGAGTTAAAATATTGACAAAACCAAATGATTTAAACATATGCCACATAAGCCAAGAACACATGCCATGCCTCATTTTGTACTGTCTGCATTTGTAATACGACATAACAGGAAATATACCTGGTTAAGCGTGTTATCAGTCTTTAGTTCTTTATGATTGGAATACTGGATATAGATAGGTTGGTTACGAAGATGAGGTGTCACAGCAGAGTAGTAATTAACCATAGTGATAGCTGCTTCTTCTGTAGCAAGTTCCAAAAATGCCTGTAATGAAACAGTTCATTTTCACTATTTATAAAGTAGATAATCTTCGTATTAGCAGCATATTAAAAAAAAAAAAAAAACAACCACAAAACACTTAAAGGATTTGATGACACATTTTAACAAATATCAGTCTTCAGAACGATGTCATTCTCTACATACCAATTTTATTTGCTAAGCTACTTAGACCTCCAAAAATTCATGTGTGAAGATGCAGGACTAAATATTTATCTTAAAGATAACTTTCTGCTTTATGTAGCTGCCAAACATTCCCTGTTCCCCCCACTCCCCCAATTTACTAAAAGACAGCATACCTTCATAAAAAAAAAAGTAAAGGAATAAAGGAGGTTTTATTTTTTTTTAATACTTACTTTTACATGGCTTATTTCAATAGCATTTTAACAGCATATTTTGAAATTGGACAGTAAGCATACTACAAAAATCAAAATCAGCAAATTACCTGATTTTTCCCTTTCAGCATCAGGATGTTGGTTACCTTACCAAAAGGTAAACCTAAAGCAATAACTTCTGTTTCTGTCACTTCCCCAGGCAATTTCCTGATATGAAGAACACGAGAAGGAGCCCCATCCATTTTATCATCACCTTTGAATTTCTTGTTGTCATTACCATTGGCTGAAAGACATATTCAGACTCTATTTGAAAAGTTTACTGATATTAGTGCTCTATTAAAAAAATGCCTTTAATTATAATTATGAGATAATTTTTAAGTAAGCTATCTATTAGTTTGATCTAAATCAAATTCAACATTTCAGAACAAATTCTGCAGAGACGAATGTTACATAGTTTCATGAAAGGTGGACTGTTCAAGACCAACTCAATAGCCCTTTGTGATAACTCGTTTTCTAAACAAGACAAAAAACACAGCAAATCCTTTTATCTCACTTTCAGTGAAGTATCTCATATAATACCATGTATTAATTATGACTCAGACAAGCTTGCATAAGAGCTCTAAAGTATGTAAAAAAAACAGGTTACCCAGAATTTTTTTGAAAGGAGAAAAATGGTAGTGAACTAGCAGAACTCCTAAAAGAAAGTTTTAATGATTGTTTGCACTAAGAAACCAGACACAAAAAGTAGAAAAGTATCAAAGAAAGAGAGGAAGCATTATTAATGCTGAGAAGGATCACACTGGAGAAAGGGGATGACCCAGAGGACTGACATCACAGAAGTCTGATGAAATCCATAACCTCAAAATTTAAGGACCAGGTCCAGAAATGTCCATTATGAACTACAAGCTCACCCACAGAAAAGGAAAAACCAAGTAATAAATATGATGCAGCCAACATGGATAGGAGGAAGGAGAAAAAAAAAAAAAAAAAGCACCAGACAAGATTTTCCTAGCAGAAAAAGGGAAGCATGAACATCATTGTACAAAGCACCAGGAAGATGCTATTTGAAATATTGTCTAGAATTCTTGAACAGAATTCCAGCAAAATTTCAGTTCAAGTTATTTTTCTTGAACATATGCAATGAAGAGCAAGCCAACTGGATGGAAGAAGTCTTGCTTTGGAAAGAAGGTGAGTAAAGAAATATCTACTGTGGTTAAAAGGTAATACAACTACTGCCTACAAATATATCAGTGGAGTAAACATGAGAGAGTCAAGAGCTAAAGAACAACACTGTCATAAGATATATGCGTATTAATGATTAATCAATGCAGAAAATCAGAATGCATTTAGATATGAGAGAAGCAAGTGTTAAGATTTCCTTTTTTCTACTTCTGGCTATAAAATGTACAGATCAGTGTGTGGCTTTTCAACCTCTGATTTCATGTTAGAAGAGTAGTTCAATAGCTATCTGTATTTCAAAAAAGCACACAAATTGTGACTAGAGGAAAAATATTTGTAATTATTAGGGTTCAAATTCATGTGTTGAGAGCTTATACCAAAGAGGATTAAAAAAAAATTATGAACAAGACTACTTTTATTTACTCACTATAAAAGTAGAAACAATAAATTGAGGCAAGGGACGATAAATAAGAAGTATTTATATATATGTTAAATCCTCCAAAAGCCCCATCTTTGTAAGAAAGTTGACAGCTGTGATTTCCAGAGGAAAGAGAATAAAGAAGTCCTCAATTATCACTCAGCTGTAACTACAGAATCTAATTCTGAATTTGTGCCAAGAAAGTCATTTACACCTCATCTGATTCCTTACTAACAGTAATGCATTAATTTATGACTAACTTGAGCACAGAAAGTTTTGCTAAGGGTATACCTAAATCAGAATCATGAATTCAAGTTCCTAACTCAGTCTGCCTAAACCAAACCAACTTATTCAAGATTAAAAACACAGAATGAAACAGACCCCTATTTTTACAAGTTAAGAACATCCACACTGCAGATCTGGATTTGAAACATCAAACCAGGTATGACATTTAAGTACCTTTTCAATGCTATCAGGAAAACTGGCAAACTCGGGGGTCTCTGACCAAACCAGTGAACACACTTTTTACTTTTCCAAGAATAATGTCATTCTCCACACTTCCATTAAAGGAACTGATGGAAAAAGGATAAATCTATACAGCAGAACTGTTTCCATCACTCCCTTCTATCTTCTTCTAACAGCTAAAATTCTTCAATCTAAATTGAAGGAATTCACCTTCCACTTCAGCTGTCTAGATTTGGATTTAGCTAAATTTAAAATTCAAGATACTCTCTTAGTTAAAAATAGTATGCCTTAGAGTCAGATCATCCCTTAACTCCCCCCCCCCCCCCAAAATTCCAGGACTGAGCTTTTTAAAAATTACTTACACTGCAGAACACTTTCTAAGTCTCACCTACTATAGCAGACAAAATAATAAAAAACTAATGTCATTGGAACTGGTAAAAATTCAGCTAGGAGTATCTTGAACTAATATTGCTAGAAGGGGTCAAATCCATGTAATAGTATGTATTTTATTTTGGTCTGCTGCACAGAAGGACAAATTTTGATGGAACACAGAAGAGCAAAATCTAAAAATACACACTGAACTAGGACCTGAAGTCCATCCTTAGTCTACACAAGACTAACCTGTATCATTCTAGCAAGACTGGGCTTCCAGTTAGCTGGATTTCACGTGTTCAAATTGCACAATACAGCACTTCAAAGCAACAGACAACCAAAGTTTATGAAAAAATACTTTTATTTTTAATCGAAAGCTTATTATACAACAGTCTTTCCTAGTTCTCAATTTATATCTCTACAAAGAACTAAAAGAAAACATTGTAAAGTGTGACTTACAAGTTTCAAAAACTAACTATGAAATATTAACAAGAAATTAAAAAGTGAAAATAAAGTTTTTAAACTAAAAAATTTTCTGAAACTCATAAGAAACCTCTGGTTTTATTACATCACCATAAAACGGTATATCATGACTGCTAAGATTAGTACTTACACAACTGTTTTGTCTGTTGTATGACTATCAACATATAATTTCAACATATTAACTTTTACACACCATAATGTCCAAGAATTTTTTTTTCTTTTTTAACTAAAGCTTGTATTTGGGTTAGGCTTTAGGTAATCCCACTGTTACTAGGAAAAGTACCACTGTCACATATAATCACATATATGTATTTGCAAAGAAATGTTCCTCTAATAATTGTTGTATTACCTGAATTGCTTTCCCATCTGTTAGCATTACTAATATTTGCATTTTACAGTTTTTCACCTTTTGCTGTAGTACAAGTTTAAAATATTTTGTTGTAATATATATTTTTTTTTCCTGAGAAGTTAACAGCTTTAACTCATGTATGTGTCTTACACAATTTTTTAAAACTGTCTTAAACTCAACATCTATTAAGCTATTCTTTAAACTTTTTTTACTTATTGTAAAACAGATATATAGGCAAGTGCCTGTGCTAAAATGTTTAAGTGAAAAAGTAGATACATAAATATATTAAAATAATATACACAAAAAGATACAGAGTTATGCACTAAACATACAGCAATCAGCAAAATGGGGGGCAGGGGTGACAGGATGGGGGGACTGGCAACAAGTATTCTCAATGTTACGTAAATGCCCAAAAAAGTTTTCAGCAGTAGGGCAAGCAACCATGACAAAACCTGTTTATTACTTAATGGTAGAAGCATACCTTTCACAATGAAAGCTGAACTGGTAACATTCACAAAAATATGAAGTTCTCCTTAAAGTAAACTAATTTACCCATAAACATTTAACACTGAATTTTAAGATGATGGAAGAAATTTACACATCAGTTATTAATGCTTTTCTTGAAAGCCAAGAGAACATGTACTATTTCTACTTCCAATTATCCAGCCAGCATCGCCTAATGCTAATTTCAGTAAGGGCTGTAATAAAGTGTGTGTGTCTCATACTAAATATATATGAACATACAGAAGTGAATTTTTCAAAAAATTTGCGGAACAAATGAAATTTAGCTTTTAGAACAATTACTAAGAGTTTTTGGCACTGTATGAAACCTTGCTTCCAAACTTTAGTCTCTTATTTGCCATTATAAACGGTGCTTCTCAGCTGGAGACACATCATTAAACTACATTTGGGAACAGAAAAACACGATGTTTAAAACATGGGAACACAACTTGTTCAGAGCCACTGAAAGGTGAATTCAACTACTGTTAAAACAACAACTTCATTCTCTAACAAACTGTATCAGCATATTCAGTGTCCATAAAGGTTAAAAGGTAAGTCAAGAAGAGCAAGGTACTAGAAGAGTAACACTGTCTTGCAGTAGAAATGGAGTCTATGGAGATCAACAAGCAATCCAGAAGATCCTTCCCTATACAGCAGGAGAAAGACAAAGCTGCAGAAAACTGGGGGGGAAAGAGGATGGAGGGGGGAGGAACCTCACAAGCCAACTAGTAACTACTGCTGAGGAACTGCTATTAAACTGTAAGCTTATTGGCAAGTAGTTATTACATCAGGTAGTTTGGCCTTCACCAGACTTGAAAAGCCTGATCCAACTCAAACTTCTTGCCGCTAAAGCTTTAACAAATATAAAGATGCACTGAAGAGCATAATGCTACAATATCTATGTTGGGGCAAAACAAAAAAAATCACCATGAGAATAGCATGACTAAAACACAGTATTAGTATTAGTTCATTTACTTATCAAGTTACAGCCTTAAACATATAGTTTAAAAATAATTTTAAAAATCCCCCAAACCAGAAATCTAACCTTGAATGTTTGTTATATTCAATTCAGACTACCAAAAAAAAAAAAAAAAAAAAAAATTCGTTCTGTAACAGCCATTGCACTGATGTAAGCCCTCTTTGGCTCTCCACCAAGAAGAAAAATCCAGTTTCCATATGACATCAGTTGTCTATTTGTAAACAAAATCTCATCCCTACAAATGGCATTCAAAGCATTATTCTCCCATCTAAATAGGATAGTGTAGTCTAAACATAACTGATACATAAGCTACATCCCGTTGCACAGATTTCCTTCAACTTCGCATAAATCAAGTTGTTGAAATTGAATGCTTAAGAGTTGACAAAGCCTATAAATGGCCATTATCTAAACAACCTGGGTCCCTGTCATTTTAGTTAGGAACTCCTATTTTAAACACATAAATACAAATCTATATATAGAAGCAAGAGAATGAAGAGCAATGTATGCAATACATCCTGTAAGTCCCTGGCATTCAGTTGTTCAAATTCTGAAGGCTCAATGCTCCCAAGTAGTTTTTGCAGAAAAAAATTATCTTAAAGTTCAGCATAACTCTAGCAAACAGTGAGTAACTAACTTCTTGCTGATAAGTATTTTTGAAAGCACATTTTAGTAAGATTTCATCCTCAAGTTATTTTTTTTTTTTTTCTTTAATTTTAAGAAATACACAAATATGACCTAAAGTGTTCTAAGGCCAAAAATACATAATTTACCTTGAAAAATATAAGAAGCCTTTATTTTAGATGTGTAATTTCCCTTTACAATAGCTTTCTTGCATATTCCACAATCTCCCAACATAAAAACGTAACTGTGGCTATGGGCAAAGATTACAATAAAAAGTTGTTTTCACCTATAATTTCCTGGAAACAAGGGGAAATGTTAAAAATTCATCACAAGATGCTGATTATAAATCCCTGTGTATCTGCAGTAGTGAAATAATTGATAAACATCCTTTCTGTAGGAGTCAATCTCTGTTTCACCACTGTCAGTATACACCAACAGCCAAATACAGGGCAGGGCAGGAGGGTAGGGGGGAAGGAAAGCCTAAGTATTTACTTGAAACATTTATTTAATCCTCCAATACAATCAGTTTATACATTAAAGACAAGAAGTTTCTAACAGTATTATGCATTGCTGTTGCTAACATAGAAAAAAAGTACCTCTTGTTTTACATAGCTAAATATATGAAATTTAATGTTATCAGCAAGAAGAACATAGGACACATCCATTCAGACAGGAAATACCAGACCAAGAGAAAGGCAATGGAATTATGAAGATACCTAGTTTACCACTGTGGATTATGACCAGACAGAAAGATTAAGTATTGCAGTAGCTACTGAACACAATCATCTCCATTAAAAAAACAAAAAAAAACCCACACCAAAAAACCCCAGCAAAAATATCTGCAAACAACTACAAATCAGGAGGGCATAGCAGAAACAGTTGTGGTTTCATTTCTGAGCTTCTTTCCTTAAAGATATATATATACACCTTGCCTGATGACACAGATAGAATGCAGTAAGGAGACCTTTGGTCTGATCCAGTGACACTTTTCCACAAGTGTCAACAGGTTCCCAAAACAAAAACAGGACCTTTGTTTTAGTACAGGCATCTTCAAAAGTTCCAAGTTAAAGGCAAGATCTGCAATTAAAAAGGTTTGAGAGGAAGAACAAAAAAGGAGATACTAAAAAATAAGATAAAAACATGAAGAATGTAAAGTTTTCTGAAGTCTCCATTTGTTAACTGTAAAATTAAAGGTTATATATAATTATGCTTATTTGTTTGGTGGGGTTTTTTGTTGTTGTTTTGGGGCCTGGTGGTGGGAGTATGTTCTGCAAGACTTTGTACTTCAAAGTACTTTATACCCCATTATCCTTGCCTCACCAGGGCACTACTACATTGTGGAAGTCTTACCACTTGAACTAAAGCATTAACCAATAGTAGTAAGTGGATTTTTACCATGGACCTGGGCCATGTGCAAAGGAAAATCTTGACCAACCAATAATAAAACTCTCATACTATAAAGACTATTACCCATCAGGAATTTGAGCTAAGTAAGTAAACATGGTCATGCAATTAAAAAAAAAATAATTGCACGGCTTTTAACTGGCACATCTGCACATAGGCTGCACCTGTTTCAAAGTCCACGGAACACTAAGTTTTCTAAGCAACTATGCTAAGACCACCCACAATATGGTATAGTGGCTGTTCAATGTTGCACAGTCTAAGTAAGACTAATGCATTTCCCTTTGGCCCTTTAAAGTAAGTAAAAAATACTACAGCTAGACTGAAATGCAGCTGAAGTGGAACAAAAAGAATTACCATGGCATAGTGATGCAGACAGAAATTAACTAAATTATTAATAGTCACGTTTTCTTTCTCCCATCCTGAGGTCTTTTGAGGGGTTTGGCATTTTGGTGGGGTTTTTTTTACAGTTTCTTAACTTACAAAAAGATGTATTGTTCAGGCATGGAAAGCGTTAAAATTTAGCTCATCCACATGCATATGCCCATGTATATCTGTAGAAAAATGTAAATTATAGTTTATCGTTAAATTATTATACTTTCCAATCACATGTACCGTACTTCTTCAAATCTTTCCAATTACTATTAATTGAAATCAATTTGCAAACTTCAGATGTAAATCACCTACGTTTAGGCATCATTAATGTTAACTAATAACCAATTTTACTTAATGTGCCATCAAAACTAGCACATCCATGTTTATTCCCCCCGTTAAACATAGCACTTGAAGTATTATTAGCGTCTATGCCTCTGTGCTAAGTATTCTGTTAATACAATAAATACCAAAGTCACTGTAACATTACCTGCTAATGAAGTAAAAACAAGATCAAGATTAGTAGTATCATTTAAAGCTCCACCAGTCTGGTGAACTCAGTTGTAAAATTATTTTTGAACTGTTTTTACTGATTGAACTTAAACACACAAATGTGAACAATGAAACTGGTGGCAGCTATAATAAAAAAACCTGCCAATTCTTCCACTTCAATCCCTTGTCTTTGACAAGCCAATTCTCATGAAACTTTCATCAACATCTTCCACCTTTTATCTACATCCCTTAATTTTACTTTTTTTTTGTGTGTGGATTTCAGCAATACAGTTGGCACAAGCAGCTTCATACACATAACTGTTCCTAAAACTTCCATTAAAGCAGTCCTCCATCTGAAAAGAAAAAAACCTCCTCACAAGAAGTTCAGCATAAAAGTAACCCATCACAGAGGAAACACCTTTTCTAGTCTTAAAAAGACTTTTTTCTTAGATTTAAAAGCTGTAGAAGAAGCAACTGCCATTATGTATTTACTGAACATACAGCACTGAGAGGTAAAAAAAGTTATTTATGTACAATCATTTACAATATGCATAACAAATGCCTTTAAAAACATCCAGAGTCAAAAATAGTCTTAATGTATCCTGGCTTCATCTCTGGTTTCTCTGAATCCTGCTACCAAACCGTATTTTAGTTTACCTAACCTGTCATTCTAGTCATTGTCTGCTGTGCACCACACAAAAAAAAAAAAATTCATAGATCTTTAAGAGAAGGATATGCTCTCCAAAGAGACTGGAACCAAGCAAGATTATGATAGAAAATAATAAGAGATCTGACACTACTTTCAGAAAAGCTGAAGGAAGTTCAAGCAGTTCAGTAGTAGTAGATCTGTGGTTCTGACAATACAACTTCAACATATCAATGTCAGCTGCTGCTAAAAAGCTCTGAAACTTAAAACATCTGACATCAGAAAGAGAACTTCTTGGAAAAGCTTAGTTATTTGCTGTAACCTTACAAGCCGTCCTCCCTTGCAACATATTCTGATCTAGTAGATAGGATTCTTCCTTCATGTTTACAGCATGATGTTCTGCCATACTGCTCAAACTAATTCAGAAAAAAAAATACTTCTTGTACCAATGTAACTGCTTAACAGAAATGAAATTCCACAACAATAAGGACAGTAATCAAATTATGTCCAAAATAGTAGATACAAGAGTTCAGAATTAAGCAGCAAAAGAACTCACATGGAAGTCATCCTCAATTATCCAAGTCTACACTCCTTTTAAGGCTGTTCTTTTACAGAAGACACACAAATGACTTAAGACAGTAACTTGACTTCTAATAAATGTTAACGTAACGTACTGTCAATCTCCTTTCATCTATACAGTCTTGAAGATGGATACCGATGACAAAGCTGTTTAAAAAATGCTCAAGGATAAGGCCTTGTGTTTTGAGCAATGTCTTTTGGACAATAGTCCAACATGCTAGCACTTTCCTTAATCCTGTATTGTTTCTCAAATTACCAGTGGTTCAAATAGTCAATAAGAATGCAAACCAAACATTTGTCCAACAATTTTGCAAGTTTCTTCCACAATATGGAGGGATTCATATGTAAGACTCCCTATAGGGGGCAGAAAGCAGGCCTTTCTTTGACTAAGAGAATTAAGAGTATTCATAAAAGCTGTAAAGTACTACAGTATTCTAACTGAATGGCAGCTGAATACCAAAAAGACCTAATGGAACAGTTACCACAATAGAAGGGTAAGACTATCATTTTTAAAAACCTCATCTCCATTCTCAGCCCTAGAGGCACAGCCCCCCCCCCCCGTTCTACAAAAAACACCCACTTCCATGAAAAGGTCTTTTTTTTTTTTTTTTTGACAACTTGTGCAATTTGGTTTAGTTTACTATTTCTATAGCAGAGATTTAGAAAGAAATGAGGCTGCAGTTCACAAATTTTTGCTCCAAGTTTAGGCCTGCTAGGGCACTGCTAGTGACAACTGGTTTTTTGATTGTGCATACTTTTCACAGTAAGGCTCAGAGAGTTACAAAGACAAACTGTGTCTGTCTTCTGTTCATCTAGGTGTCTGTTTGGAAAAATATCGTGTGATCAGATGTTGAAAATAATAAGGTGAAAAACTAGAATAGCTTTCTCTGTACTTCAGAAAGCAATGACCGGGTCTCATAAAATCATGACAATTCCAAACTCTAAGAATGAATGGGCAAAACCAAGTATTAGTTTCAATATTTATAGAGTAGGCCATTTTCTACAACCTGTCTCCTTTACAATGAATTTAATCAACGATTACAGATTCTCTTAAGCCCTAGAAAATCTGAGGGAGATTCATCACTACCATGCCTTGGCCACAGAAAAAAACTGTTCATAAAAGTTTTACATTCTTCTGAAGAGGAAAGTAACAACAGAACTGAAGCAAAAAGGAGACCATTTATTCGGACATAAAGAATACCTGAACTGATGTGGCTTCAGGAGATGGGTACAGAAAAACTAACATTTCAGATCTGATTACTTCTTAGTCTACAATATGAAGTTGTAAACTGTGCAAGTCTGGAAAAAGCACTTCCAGGCTCACAATAAACAAGACAGCCAAGGAAGGATACATTTAAAAATAACACTGAACTGTGGATTTAGCCTAATGTACGGGGGGGTGGGGGTGTATGCTACTTAACAGAATACAGCATTACTTTCTGTTGTATGCCAACAGAAGACAAATTTGAACACAATCCCAAGCAACTACTTAAAAACAAACAAAAACCCCAAACCAAACCCCCTTTCCACTGACATCTATAAATAATGGCTTGAATTATGATACTGGATTTATATTGGGTATTTTTTTTTGTTTGGGATTATTTTTCCATTATATAGTTTCCTTTATATATTACACAATTAATATGAAAAGTTTTATAACAAGTAACTGATTAACTACAGGAAGTAGGCCACCTCTCAGACCACTCTTGTTTGTTGATGAAATCATTTCTTAGAAGTCATTTATTGTTCTGGAGGTCTTCCTTGTATAAAATGTAAAGAATCAATTCATTTCAAAACTCTCTCTCAAATTCTTATTATTTAGTCAAAACAAACAAACAACAAAACAAACAAACAAAACACCACCACAAAATGCAAAGGTTAAATCAGCTTAAAAAGGGGGGAACCAAAAACAAGGTGGGGAAGAGAACCTGTATTTGTAAAATACATCAGACTCCCAAGTCCACATAATGGAATAGAAGCACTTTAAGAAGTTCAGTGCTTCAGTTCATTTTAAGAACTTTTCAAGAAAAGAATTTCTATTTAAAGTTTGAGACTTCTTAGACAAGCTTCTGTAATTTTTTCTTCTGAAAACTCGAAATTATAATAATTCTTGTATTAATTTTTTGCCCTTCAGCTTTTTTTTTTCTTCTTTGATAAATTAACTTGCATTTAGTTTCCCTGAACTAAGGGAAAAGCTTCTCTGAAAACTCATGGAAAATCGGTAACACTCAGGACTTTGTCCTGGTTAACGGTGCTCTCACTCCCCTTCCCACCGCCCGAATCCAAACCCTCACACACACAATCCAAACTCTGTTTCATTCTAGTTTCCCATTTAAGTAAAGCAAACTGCTGAAGCACTAATATCCAGGACTGCAGAGGACATTAAGAAGATGAAAACAAGAAGAGGGACCTCTTTCAGAACCAAAAGGAATTAAGAAAAGCAGGGGAGAGAAATGTTTTAGGGTTCTAAAATGGTTATGAATACACTACACGGCATTTTTGGTCTGTTCCAAAGTAGTAACATCTCTTCACCTTTGGTTATAGAACTACCAATGGAAGTGGTTCTCCTCAGTTCTGCTGCCACTCCTCCACTTCACATTGCACTGAATCTAGCAATTGTACAACCACATGACTGATCAGTAAAGTGCTCTAAGGAAAACGACACTTTTTGGCAGTACAGTTTAATGCTGCATTAGCTCATCCTGCAATTGTATGAACATTCCAGCATAGAGAGTGGAGCAGAAACATGCGGTGTTGGGGTATTTCTTCTGCTTGTGCTAAAGATGTAGGATGAGAAGGTGCAGAACTACCCATTCTGGCAACAGCTGCCACCACAGCACTCAAAATGTAACATGAAACTGTACTGTGAATCCCAGTCTTTTACTACTAGATTAAGAGGAACGAGCCTGCTACTAACACTAGTGACTATACGGCTCAGCACAAATAAAGAAAAATTGATCAGGCATATTAAAGCAGTGAACCAGGCAACTATCTGGAAAGCCCAGCAACACTGATTCCATGAACCAATTCCTCCACATCTCTAAGGGAAGGAAGAAAAAAACAGAACACATGCATGAGGAAAAAGAAAAAAAAAATAAAATCAAATCAAGACCTCTGAAGTGAGCCTTCCAAGGGAACTCAATGCATGTTTAACATACAGAAGCGTTAACTGCAATAGGAGGCATTTTAGTATGTGCCAATTCATGAAAAGCCTTTCCATCTAGTATCACAGAAATTTGACTAAAGAAAACCACACTCACTTTACACTGACATTCTGAGATTCTACTGCTGCAATCTCAGACTGAAGTAGCAAAGTGAAGTTTCCTGCTGTAGCAGTCTAAACCAGAACAGAGCAAAACTCTGTTTTCCTGAATCCACACTGTATTATGAAACTGGCACAGTGTTCATCCCCATAATGTCCAGACTCGCAGATGTCTGTGTGTGAAAAAGCTGATGTCATAGAGGAGTTGTTAAGCTATTTACCTTTGCTTGGTAGTTGTGATTCCTTACTTTGAAGGCATCTGTACAAGACAAGTGTAATTTTTCATCCCATTACCCAACAACAATTTACTGTACAGACATCTGAAAGTTGCCTCTTGTTTTAAGGGATTATTCTTCTCAGGTACCCGAGGTTTATGAGTATATACAAGGTCACTACAGTCTAATGCATGCCAACAGTTTATCCCTCTATAGCACAACAGATTCTTGTTTCAGTGTTCTCCCCTTGTAAACAGGAAATGAGTCCAAGTATAAATGATAGATTTCTCCTTTGAAAGGGCGTCACTTACCAGTAACTACCATGCTGCTCATGTTAGAGTTCGGGCTATTGAGTACACTGCCTGAAAGAAGTTCGTCAGATCCTCTCTAAAAAGAAAGAGACAGTAAGAGATTTTTTTTTTCCTATATTTTGTGATTTTTAAAGATGATATTAAAAATGTCAGTTTGACAGGGAACACCTTTAGAAGAACTTAAGCAAGCATAACCAAACCTATACAGATTTGGCAGACTTCCTCTTTTCAGATAAGTGCAACAACTTGAAATCTAAGTAAAGCAGTATATTTACATGGCAATCTTTGAAATGAGAGCAGCTTAAGCACAGTTGTTTCACCCACCACTGAAATGAAGCCACCTTCAGACACGATGAGAACTGCTGAACAATAATTTTGTCCAGCATTTGAAATTAATTATTATGTATATTTAGTCTATTTCAATAACATTTAAATTAACTCATTATTTTATTATTTTAATATACATATTAAATTATTATATCTAGCTGAAACTACAAGGGAAATCTATACAAATAGAAAACATGGAGTTTAGCTCAATTCTAACACCCCTATTTAAAAAAAAAAGTCTTCGTAGAAAATTATCAATTTTCATTTTGGGGTCATCCATTTGTCCTGCAAAACACAATTTAGGGCAGGGAATTACATCTTCATTGCAATTCTTTAAAAATGACAAATATCAATTAAGTGGTCTTTTTGAAAATTACTCGAAAGTGGGCTGCAAAAGTCAGAGGAGGGTTTATAGTGAAAACATACAACATAATCTTTTCCTCTCAAATTATTTGCAAGATGGGCATTTAACAGTTGAAGAGGCTTTTGTTTCTTTTCATGTCTTCTTTTTTTTTCTTTTACTCCTCAACCCCCTCCATCCTTAAAAAAGTCATGTCTCAAAAAGCCCCCAAAATATTTAGGTGATCTTTCATTTAAAATAATTTTAAAAGGGAATAAACCTGACATCCTTTGAAAATTATATTTCTTATTGGTTCTTTCCCCACTTCAAAAGTGTTTCCCCAGCACCCTTAACACTAATCCAGGTCACTGCTAAAATGAAAACGAAGAAAGAAAAAAGTTACTACCAATATTTAGAAAAATAAAAGGTTTTAATTATGTTGTGGACACTACAATAAAATGTCAGGAATGGTTTGTCAGTGTGTTTTACAGGGCACCTTAACACTGCATGCTAAATTATCCTGAGGATATCACCTTTTTAGGCAGCATGGTTGCAAGATGCATAAAATCAAACCTTTACCGTTTTATCATAATGCACTGTATGTGTGTCCATACACAGAACTGTATGTTAAAGTTTGTTTAATCCAGAGATCCAGAAGCTCTTGAAAATAATATGTATATGTATGCACAGAGAGCCATTAAAGTTTACTTAGTCTTCAACATCAGCTCTGGAGAATCTTGATACAGTTTATTGAATACTCTAAACTCTTGGGTACATCGCAATAAACAAAGTTGTGCCTAGCAAATCAACAACACATTTGCTTTAAAACTGAGTAGTGCCTAATACCAAGATTAGGTAGGACCATGAGAAGGACCACATCTTGTCCTTCTCGATGTAGGGACAGATCTCTGATCAGATATAACTAAGGAAAAATTAAGCTGGACAAAACTGAGAAACAAGTTAGAGAAGCTACGGCAACTCTCCGCTATTCAAACTACGTTGCTTTTTACTCTAAATATAATACACTAACCTAGGCACTCGGTATAATTTGAAACATAACCATCCCTTCTTTCTCTTTAATGTTCTATTTTTCTAACATAGTATTTACATGTCACAACGTTGCAAAGTTCAAGATTACTAGCAGTATTAGCTCACTCAGTGACAACTGCGGTTATTTCTGCTCTGTTATCCACTTAGCCTTGCTTGGAAGCCCTTGCCTGTAACCTGGACAGCTCAGCTAAATAGGCAAGAAGTAGCATCAGACTGAATAGTCAAGCATATTAAGATAATTCAGTAGTGATTTTTTTCTTTCCTTAATATGCCAGGCATTAATTTCAATGGTGTAGCAGTTACTGCATAAACAGCTGAAGTACCCCCAGTACCAAATGAGTGCTCTTCCCAAAACCTGCAGGAACTTTATAGTTCTGAAATATCTCAAATTTAAGCTGTCTTCAGCTTCAAAAAGTTATTTACATCAGCAACTGCTGACTAGCAGAACACAAGAGTGATTACATAAACTTCTGGTTCCTAGTAAATCAGGCTTCCAAAAAGCTGTTAATTTCTTAATCCACAGCAGAAAAATCCAAAAGGAGCACAAATTACTCAATAGAGTGGATATTCAGTAACTGTATTTGTGTGTCATGAACAGTTAAAAAGAGTTTTCTCTTCATTTTGAAACATATCATTTTGCATTTCATGAATACATTCAGAGTCAATCACAAGATTTTGTCATTACACTTGAAAAATTTTTAACAGTTTTGCTTCAGAAGAACAAGTAAATGTGAATTCCTTACACCGGCATGTATCAAATTCTACATTTGTTTTATTGCCATAAATCAGTGTTCACAAGTCTAATTCACAGATGTACAAGTTTGTATGCAGAATGTTCTTTCAGTTCACCATGAAATCACAAACGTATAGCAAACCTCTACTAACTCACTCCCATACATATTTGCCAAGCTTTTGGTAAAAGACAAAGCTATCGCTTACTGTGTGAGTAATCATCTTATTAGATATACATGGTTATTTTTCCTTATCAGTTCTTAAGCAGCTTAGGCACCTCTGCACTTCATTCAGTATGTAACTTTAAAACCACCTATGTAGCAAAAGACACATGATGTACTTGGACACAGAGCATTTAAACTACAAAATCAAAAGCAGTAGCTGTCTGGTAATTGTCAATTTACTTCAAAAGGGTTATCTTAAGATGACAGTTAACTAGTGAAGCGATTTAACATAAGCATTTCAAGCAAGCCAATGGTTACTCTTAGACTGGCACTACTATGTGACACAAGCACCTCCTGAATTACAGCACAGACATAAATACTTATTTTACTTACATGTATTCAGCAGAGATAAGACTTTATTCAGTTTGTGGTTTGGGGTGCTTGGCTTTGGTTTTATGTGCATCTTCTTTTAGAGGATGCTAAGCCAAAAAGGACTGTCATCCTGCTTGAAGGGCAAAGCTCCTCATCACTCCACTATCTCACACATGAATTTAAAAGTTATGACCCATTTCCCAAGCATCTTGAGCATTTGCTAGTCTTACTCTTAATCATGCCAGTTCTGCCAGTCAAATCATGCAAAGCAAAAAAAACCCTTTAATTCAGGTGAATTTTAGCAAGTGTTTCAGAGACAAGGAAACTAAACTCAGATCTCTGAAGACCACTGCAAATCAGATTCAATGAAGAGTAGAAGATGCAAGAGCAGTGTTCACTTAACTGTTTTCCTCACCTGTGCAAACTACTATGTTCTAAAGAACCAAAGCAAGTTTGAGGTTGTATAGCAAGACTGAAAAATCACAAACACATAGATCACAGAAATGTCCAACTCTAAGTAACACACGAACAAAAACCACAATGATTCTATTTCGTCAGAGTGCAAAGAAAAGTTTCTATAATAGCAACATGGTAGAGACTAATTAAATACCCATGTTAGCATGAGAGAAAGAGATGATAAAGTATAAAATAAGAAGTACAAACTCCTATTATACTATTATTAGGCCATCTTCTAACAGCTAGTCCTGAACAGCACAACTTTTAAATGCCGTATTTCTATTCCCACCAATGTAGAGTACATTAATCTATGCTAATTCTCCACAAAAGCGAAACCACTAACTATTCAGATCAGAGGTATCTAGAACATTTCTTCATTAAACCCACATCTACCAAAATACCATTATACAAAATAAACAAGAGAATTGCCAAACTAACTTTTTACAGTGAGTGAACCTTAAATGTGTTGTAGAATCAATACTGTCTTTTCAATGAAGCCCATGCTATCATACCCTTGCACCTATTAAGGCATTTCCATCCATGGTGAGAAAACAACTTATTAATGTATGGCTTCAACCAATGGAATTACATAAAACTGACATGTAGGAACACTTTCAGAAAGAGATGAAAAAATTTGAATACATATTACAGATAAACTTAAAAATCATATATACAAAAATGATTTTATATTCTGTAAATCGATGATGATTTCATTTAATTTCTGTAACTGAATACAGTTATTGTATGTACTTTGTCTCTTCTACAATTTACATAATCAATTATACATAGAGAAAGAAAAAGCCCCCAGGTTAGCAAATTAATCTCCTAGCTCCTTACCCTAACAGTCATAGTTAACTCAAAATCCCTCCCTATACAAACTCGATTTCTATAGCAGGATTTCAGATTTTCCCTCCCACATAACAGAAGTACTATAAGCTTCATGCTACCACAGGTTATATTAAGTAGCTATGTAATTTCAGGAAGTCATTACAGTCATACTATCCTTCCAGGCGAACCAAAAATATGCTATTTACAAGTCTTTGCCAACTATTTTTCTCACATTCCAGACAGGGCTTCAAATATTTCGAACATTCCCCAGATTTTATTATATCCAAGGTAAAAAACCAAAACAAAACAAAGAGTAACAACTTTGGCTTGTGAGTTACCAAAGAGGTTTAGTCTTTTAATCAAAGTACTTTTTGACAACCGTTTATGAAAGAGAAGGATTATCAGCTCTTTTCCCAATAATTCAGTGCTATGGAGACTCTGATCAGACATGGCTGAACCTAACATAACAAACTGAGTGTATTACAGAAGGCTTATTAGAAGCATGTGTAGATGCACTACAATACTACAAGAACACTAAACCAATACTACTAGGAACTAGTAGGACAAAACTGCACTTTGTTAAAAAGTCAACAGCATCATCTAAAATAATTTCTTAAAATACCACTAAAGAGTAGACTCAAAGATACTGAAAAAAGCATTTTCTGATAAACCCTCTTATTTGTGGTATTCCAATTTGCTGATATTACAAACCCCTAAAGAACAGGATGCTTTTGCCATTCCCACCCCCCCCCCCTTCCTTCTCATCCCTCCTCCTCCCCCGGACGAAAGAAAAAAAGGAGAACTTTAGCTCCACTGTGCATTTACTACTGTCATTCTCAGCCTACAGGCATGAATTTCCCAAGGGGTATGACATGCCAGGAGACAGATCTCATGATTTAAAGAAATCTAACAGCATTGTAAAACACTTCGTTTCTAACAACATCTGGGAACAATGTAAAGGAAAAAGCCAGAAACCTGATGGCATGAGCGAGGAATAAAAGCATATGAGAATTCCAGACATTAAACATTCCCCTCTAACAGTTACAAACTTGTAAACACACTGCCTCAATATTCAATGTCTGAATTAACTTTGGGGACTGTATGTTGGAAACAACATGACAACACACTTTAAACCCTCAAACGCAGCATTTATACACTTTGTTCAGCTTACATGTGATGGATCAGAATTTAACAAATGCTTCATTTTTAACAGGATACATTTTTAATTAGACAATGCATAAGTACACCCTCACATACTCTTTAGTGAAGAAATGCATGATCCGCCTTATGCTCTGACTATATGCACTACTATTAAAACACATAATCCAATTACCTAATGAATAGACTGTTGTTACACCTCTCATACATATAGGATCAGAGGACTCATTCAGGACAGGACAAGCCAAGCCTAAACATATAATCCAAAAGCAATTCCATGCAGGTTCATACTTATTTTACAAAGCATACAGTTTAAACTATAAGCTTGTTATCACTTCATCAGAACCTTACATACAAGGAATATGTCTAGTTGGTTTTGATTTTTTTTAAAGACTATACTATTTATACTAGCATGAAATCTTATCAAATAAGGCCATGAACTCCATGGATGCTTAATAACTCACTGGTAACATCACTTGCTTCTAATTCAGTATGGAATTAACTGGATTAACAATATGACCACCTTTCCACATTCATTCTCTGTATTCTTTTTTTCCCACTTCCATTCTTCACACTGTCCTCAACAACAATATATTGTTTATATATCTTAACAACTAACTTCACCATTTTTACACTCATGTTTTTTTTCAGTAAGGAACGCTCTAGAGGAAAATTAAGCTTTTATTATTTTTTTCTTGCAACTATACACATAGTATATGCCATGTACCTTATGACAGCACACAAAATTTACAGAAATGGAGGGAGAGCGACCAAAGGAATCTGAAAAGTCTTTAAGACTGAAAGGACACAAGTCTCAAATCCTCTGAAAATCCTCCAGGTTCTCAAAATACTATGTGGAAAAAGAGCCAAATTTCTCAAATCCTCTTCCATCTCAAGACCAAGATGGACTGTTAATCCAGAAAGCCTAAGAGTAAAGAATCAAATCTCCACTTAAACCATGCCACCCAGCCTCATCCAAAAACCTTCTCACTTTCAACTGTAACGAAAGACTGCAGGCAAGAGTCTAGTCCAGTATCAGTTGATGCTTCAAACATCCAGGAGGAATTACACAAACAAGATTTATTTCAGCATGTCAGACCTTCTATTCCACTTTTACCAGGAAAACAAGTGTTACTCTGAAGCAGCTGCACATAACTGGTAGTAAATCAAAACAGGTGAGAACAACTCACTAGAGCTACCACCTAGATGAGTTCTTAGCTTTCTGGTTAGAGAATCATGGCACCTAGATGTACAGATTTAGTCCTTCAGTAGCAGTTTCTACATCTCAAAAGATGATCCACAAGAAGGGTATTTTCCACTTGATTCTCTGCTATTTCAAAATGTCAAATTAAAAGCACTAGTGCTATTTTGTCTGTAACTCAATACTCATGTTATGCATTCACAGAAAAACTGATTTTATGAAAAGCTAAAACCAGCTGTAAGTACTTGCAGCTATAAAAAACACCCAACCCTCTAAATCAAACATCACAGTCCCATGAACAGCTTGTGAAACCACAACCTCATTCGAACCACCTACCACCAAAAGCAACAGTCCTACCCTCTCCCTGGCCCCAGCAACTTGTTCCTATTCTGTCCTCCCCAGTTCTATACTCTACAAGCATTTATGCAACCACACACTTTGGTACAAATCTGACTAAAAAGATGTAACTCACTGTTGTGTCATCTTTGCTTGATCCTGATTAAGTTCCCGAGAGAGGTTTGTGAAGCAGCTACACAAACATTTGTTGCACAAGTATTACAATAACAGAGACAACTGGAATGCAGCTTGATTTGCTTGTGAAAACATGGCCCAAAGCTCCAAGAAATGGGAAGGGTATTTTCATGCTGGTATTGGCTCCTATTTTTCAGATGGTGCAGGCAATCACATCTCTCTTTCTACAACCCCCTCAATTAAGATGCAAATGTAGGTGTTCTGTTACAAATGAAAAATAAGTGATTTCCAATTAGTGAAAGACATCAAAACACATCAAATAGGTATACTAAGCCTTCCTTACACTGATGCATACTTGCTACAGAGCATAAAATAATTTTCAAACTTTTTCCTTTCTATTTTTAGGTCTCCTTACTTTTTCACATATATTATGGTGGCAGAATGAACACTAAGTGAAAAAACGCCACAAAGTTACAAAGAAAAAAGAATTGGAGTAGACTGTTCTGGGAATAAATATGAAAGTCATTTCAAACAGGGTCAATTTACAGAAGTTACTGTTAAAAAGAGAGCAGATGTCTTTCATTGTAAGAAGTTATTTTTTGTCACCAAGGACACGTTCCTCATGCCACTGCTGAAAAGACAAATCCAGATGCCAGTTCTGAACTTCTGAACATGGCCATGCTTCATTCTTTCTTCACTACTAGAATGTTCCACGTATTTTTTGCTGTCTACTGTTGCGATGACTAAGTATTGAAGACAAAAGTGGATTTTAAAACATTATCCTAGCTAATACAAAATTAAAAGCTCCTCCAATTCAGAAACAACCCCTTTTTCTTGTATCACTGCCCTCAGCAGACTCTAATCTGCTAGCAATCTACTAGTAATTATATTAGACACACAATGATAGCTCAAAACTGTCATTCTAATATTGTAAATACAATAAAACAGATCATGAAATGGCATTTGTCTGTATGAATGAGTCAAAGTTTCTTATCCTACCACTCCCTTTTATTTAGGTATCCAGAATGACAACAGTGAAGGCAAAATAGATTTCAGAAAAAGAAGATACTATAAGGAAAAAGCTATTTAAATACATTTTCTCATTTCTTAAGTTTAGTCTAAACTTATCTTCTCACAACTTGCTCGAATTTCTAACTTTTTTCTACACTTTTTCATTATACAGTGTACAGTTCAAATAAAAAGTCACAATATATACACAATATTTGTTTCCACCACAAGGAGACTCTCAGTAGCAAAGGGCCAGTGTTCTATAATTTTGTAAGAGAAGAGATTACCTCTTAGAAATTGAGTTAAAAAAAAAATTGGACAATGCTTCAAAAGTCCTTACAGACAATGCTTCTTTATGGTCTCTTCCTTTCCTCCATCAGCTTATCTCTTCTGATTTTACCTACTGCCCTTCCCCCATCCTACTGCATTCCCCCATGTTAAATTTCAGCAACCAGGGAAAAAGCAGAACTTTGTGACACATTGCTGTTTGGAAAACTACTAGAAAGTACTAGGACAGTGCTTCTTAGCATCTTCTACCCAACCCTAACAGAACCAACTACACAGACACCAAGAATTCCCCTCTTTTGTTAAGCACACTGCAAAGGCTAATGTCCTGACTTTTGAGGAAATGGGCTATTCCCACAACTTTAAACATTACAAAACTATGTTTACAGGAATATACGAGTTTCCCCCTCCCCAGGTACAACTGGGGCTGTCCACACTTGGCAGCAGAAGCTCAGTTTTTGGCCAGTGTAGCCCAAAGCAGTGTCAACGTCACAAATTCCCAAATGCTATGTACCAAATACTGCATCCATGAAGGGATGACTGCTTTTCTTCTGTCAGGTAGAAATATACCTCAGCCATTCTAAAATGTGCAATGCACGTACACAAGATGAGTCACTGAATTGTTCAGGCCCCATTTACTGCACAGCTATGCATGCCATCCAAGAGAATGATGCATTGGACTGAAGTGGCACACCCTGAAATACAGTAGAACTATCATCTTCAATATACACCTAAGTTACTCTCTGCACCTAATGTAAATTCTTTACATCACTTTTTATGCCCCTCCAAAGAGTATTTTAATTACTCTCAAGAAAAAATACATTATATACTTCATACATTTAGTTCAAGTTGAAAAAGGCTCTATTACTCCAAGTGCCGAATCAGTTTACTTATCCAGATTAAAGCACCGTGACTGTAAAGAGAACACAAGACAGCAAATCATACTACAGTTATTAGATTCTGATACTCAAACCCATATAGAGTGAGCAATGAGAAGTCTGAGGCTAGAAGCTAAAACTAGCAGGCCATTTCATTTTTAGTGACTAAGGACCTCATATAATAAACAGAGCAACTGCTTACCTTTTTAAAATAAAAAAGCAAACATTTTATATACTATGGCAATTTTTAAAACTATGCATGAAGAAATCCATAAATCTAGAATGTATAGAATTTCTTCAAGAAACGCAAAATTTTAAAAACATCTATGAACTATGGAATATACTATCATTACTGGAATCCTTAGCTTTGTGCTAGTCAAAAATACTTTACACTAACTAACTGCTTATATAGAAAGTTCACAAAATAACATCAGAGACACCTCTAAACTCGTTCTTTTTGCACTATTTTGTAAACTGTAACATAAGGGGTGAACTGTGTGCAGAGTGACATTTCCCTGCCTCCATGAATTCTAGGTAAGCAAAACAAGACATTACAGACCAAACCAAATATGAACTATTTCATATGTACTTACAAGATGATTAGGTTTGTACATGTTCTAATGCTTTCAGAAAATAAAACACTCTGCTCCTCTGACAGATTTTAACTGGGAAACATGTTCCCACTTCGGATTTCAAGTTGCACAAATCCCCACATTTACTCTATGTAAGCCAAGTTTTCAAATAGTACTTGTCATTTTTTTCCACCTCAATTCTGAGTTTTAGGTTTTCCTCAGCTTTAATTTCCGGCAACTTAACACAAAATCAAGATAGAACATTCGACGGTTTGATGAACAAAAATGTTTTAAATCAAATGAAAGTATACAAAACAAGTGGCAATAGCTTCAAGTTCAGCAGCCTCATTAGCAGGTAACTCAAGACTATAAAACAGTTAATAAAACATTGTAAACAAGTATTTCTTTTACTTTATACTTGCCTTGCCCACATGCAGTCCTCAAAGCTCAAAAGCTACTTTTTAATTCAAAGACAACTCCCAAACTACAGTAGTTAACGTGTTCTATTACTATTTTACAAATGAGTTTAAAAACGCAACATGTTCACTTTTCTGTTGAAGAGAAAAAACAGCCAGACAATAATTAATAAAATTTTCAGATTTGTATCAACATGACTGATCATAAAATAAAGCAAGTTGTCCAAACAGATGGGTCATATATCACAATCCCTTTCTCCAGCTGTAATTCAATATATCACAAACATGCTGTATAACCTAGCAGCATATGTATATACAGTAGGTGAAAAATATCAAGAAAGCATCAAGTCAAACAAATATCCTGGAGAAGTTGATTTCACACAGGTAAATCACTGCCCACTTCCAACAGCTATCCAGTCACAATAAAAGCAGTGTCAAAAGAGCATTAAGACTGCTGATGCAACTCCTTGGACACAAAACTTCCTCCCTATACATTCCCAAAGCATCCCAAAGTAAAGATAACAGCCAAGGAAAAGCCAAATGCATGTTCCCAGTTGTTTATACACCAGCTATCTGTAAAGCGTTCATCAATGTTAAAACATGTGCTCATCAAGAGCAATGAACAGCCACTGGAGAACATAAACGGACAAATGTTTCACACGGCCTCCCACAAAACATAAGCTAGCATTAGATTGCTACCCAAACTGCATATTCAATTAGTGAGAAATTCCATTTTCCATTCTTATTAGTATCTTTAGATAATTACAGAGGTTCCAGAATACAATCCAGTTTACTCCTCCCATATTTAACAGCTTTCTTCAGAAAACCATCATCCTTTTTCATTCCACTAATTCCATGCACAAATGGATTTCTTCTTTTTAAAATCCAGTTAAGTCCCTTTTCACAAGGCAAAGAGCACACTTTTGACACTTTTGTGCCTTTCCTTGTGTTTATTTTAATCACTACCTCTGATAACACCTGTCTTGCCTTCTTTTCTTAAATTATATTCATAACTTCTACAGTCAACAAAAAGAAGCAGTTATGCCATCTAAAGTGTATGTCACTGTGTGTCTAGCGCCTGAAAATATGGTTTAAAAAAAAAAAAAAAAATCACACTACAAGCTTACAACATATTTCATGAATTCTCAAATTATCGTAAGATTTTAAGTCACAGTTAAGAATGAAAGAATACTGAATCCATTTACCTCTCCTGAAGTGAGAATGTCAGAATTTACAGTTCCAGCAATACACGGTCTACCTGAAATTGCTCCTTCACTCGACATGATTGAGAGCAATTTATAAATTGTTTTGCCCCAAAGCTATTCACATGGGACGTTACTTCTTGGAAGACTTGATCTTCCTTAGGTATTCCTCCAAATTATTAAATATATTCCTAAAATTTTCATCAGTTAACACTTTGTCCTCCCAGGCAACAGATACAAACATGCCAATTCGTATTTCCGATTGGGATTAGCTCCCACAGAAATACTTTAGTAACTACACTTTCCCCTTGATTCAGAGAGTGATTTGAAGCTTGTCTCCAATACTGCACAAACATGTGGAGCCAGATGGGTCCAGAATCTGTATAAGTGACTTCTTACAGCTCCTTCTAGAAGCAAGGTTGCTCAGGAACATAATACAGGTACATCTGACCTAATAGCTGCTCTATCTACAGACTAGCTGTATTACCTAAGAACTAGTCTACATCCATCAAGACCAATACTGAATCCGAGCCAAAGAGCTCTACTAGACAAAACCTATCTTACCATGCAGTTAATCTGTGAAAAGGCAGCTACGTGGTACAGCTACAAAGTCCCTGGACAAATGCGGAGACTTAGCTGTATGCACTAGAAAACTTGTTTCTACCACTAAAACGGATTGCTTGCATGCATTCATTAACATAATAAAATTCCATTGTCCCATATATCTTTGTATTCTCATTTCTCAGTCTGCTTCTATGAAGTACTAATATAATTCCTGCACCAGATTTGAATATAAAACTGAAATAAACAGTAAATTAACAACAACGTGGAAGCTCTTTCCTTGATTTAACAAATATGATAAATTCATAACTGAACTTGAGAAATAAAAAGTAAAGCAAAGCACATGTCCACTTCTCTGTCTACATAACAAATTCTACCTCCAATATTTTTGTGTCCTATTACAGTCACTTCCTTTATTAACTTCAGTGGCAACTGTTTTGAAAAAAAGAATGGGGGGTGGGGAAGAAGAAAACATGTCTTTTACAGTCACCATGCAACAATGAGAAAGTGGTGTTTTGAAAAAAAATATCTACAAAATTAAGCTTTAAAATAAGAAGCTGATACCACTACATTAATCTAGAACCACTGTTTACAGTTCAGTGCCTAGAAAAGTCTTTTGTGTAAAGGTTCCAATTTACCTCTAGGGATTTTTGGTTAATAAAGCATGTACTGCTGACTAAATATCAGCTGACAATGACTAGTTAAAATCTTACAGCTTGCAATTACTGATGTTGAAAGTAGTTCATTCTGTATCAACAATTTGCCCCCTTATTTGCTAAGTGTACATCCTACCTTCACACCAACTGCAACATCAGTGACAATGCTGTAAAAAAAAAGAAAAAAACAAGAATACAAGTCAATTTATCTTCATAAAACCAACATTTCAATGTATTGCAATGCCAACATAATCAGGAATCAAAATAACCAAAAACTTCTCCAATCAAGAAATTATGTTCAAAGAACACAGCAGAACTGAGGGGAAGTACAGAAGAAACCTACAAAAGCCACTGAGCTCCCCCAGCTTATAGGCTTCTCCAAAAGAGTCCAAAGTTCAACTTAACATTACTCCAAAGCAGCACTGCCAGGAAATGTATTTTGGAAACTTGGATTTCTGGACTACATGAGATCATAGGGTGAAAATAAAAAGAATTTTAAAAAAGTGAGTAAGAACTTTTCTCATACATCCCTACTAACTAGACAGCTAGTTCAGCAACATAGCTTACCCTACAGACCTTCTTACAGATTTTTTTTTAAATTAGCTTGAAAAAAAAGAACGCACTGGCAGGTGCACCTATTTGAATTTAATGACATTTGAGCAGATACACCTATATGAAACTCCGTAACAGTTATGTCAAGGTACATCTTTTTCTTAGAGGTTATGACATCATAATTTACAGTGTGTGACACAACCCAAAAGAAACACAAGTCCATACCAAAAAAAAACCCCAAAAGGTAAAACATGAATATGTGAAAGCATTCCACAATACGCATTATTGACAAGACTTCTCAAAGAGGATTTGGAACGCGCAACATTATAAACTCCACTAACCATAAAAAGCCTTTAAAAATTCTTAATGTTGAGAGATTATATGCTTAAAGCATACCAAAGAGATTGCTTCTCTATTTGAAGCAGAGTAAACAACTTAATAGGAAATTTGGAAGATGTTGTATTTACACTGACGAAGGCTACAACCACCAGCTTCGTTTTCCAGGTCTAACAGTAAGAAGGCCTTGTGTAGAGCGACTGCCCACCCCAGCTCCCGGCCAGGACCGTGGGCCCTCGCCGTCCCGTATGGCTGACTCCTTCAAAACCTGCCCTTCTTTGGCTTTTACAGCCAGTCTCCAGCATGCACAAAGGCGTCTTTCTACCTGGGGAGGGGGGAAAGCCACAGGGCTTATTAGGCAGTTTCTGAAAACAAAAGAGCTCGACATCTGGCTCTTACTGGTATTGCTCCTCCTCTCCAGCCAGCTCCAAAACAAACCCGAGTCCTACAGAGCCCCCCTCCTAACGCCACGGCTCGGGGCGAGGCTGGGGGGGAAGCAAAGAAGGCAAAGGCGGGAGAGAAGGCGAGAAGAAGAGGCTCTGGAGGGGACGGATGGGGGTAGATCGCGCTCCCTCTTCACAGGGGATCCAGCGTCTCGGGCACACCACTAAGTAGGGGGCGGCCTTCAAAGACCTCGACAATTTAAACGGAAGACCCTACCGAGGGACCCGCGTTAGGGAGAGGCTGAGTCCCCTCTTCCCCACCTCGCACCGGGCCTCAGGCTTCAGTTGTCCCGCGGCGGGAAGCCCGCCTCTCCCCACCGCCGCCGGGGCAGCGGCCGCTCCCCACACCCTCGGAGCCGCCCGCCCGCCGCCAGCCAGCCGCGGCAGGGAGCGAGCTCCCGGCACTGGGGCGCGTCCCGCCGCCGGCCGGCGGCAGAACAGCGGCACTGCCCTCGCTCCCACTGCCCCAGCCATAACTCACCCGTCCATCGCCGAGCAGGACAAAGCGCGGACAAGCAGGACGGACAGCCGCGCAGGCAATGCGTACGGGGAGGCTGTGAGAAAATGGCGGCCCGGCCTGCACGAAAACCGCCGAACGTTGCCGAGTGCCGGATTCCGCTCCTCGTCCCCCGCCGCTACAGAGCATGCGCCAGTCGCGGGGGCATGCGCCCTCCCGCCGCTGAAGCTTTTGCCATCAGCTGCCCGGGCCGAGCCGGCTCGTCAGGCGGCGGAGCCTGCCCCGCCTGGGGCGGGCGGCGGGGCGCGGGCCCCTCACCCCCCTTCTCCACCCGCGCCCCGCGTCAGGAACCTTTGCTGTGTGCGAGGGAGAGAGATCGGCTCCGGGTCGTGCCCGGGGAGAGCGCCTGAGGCCGGTGGGCACAGGCCCGCTCCGCGAGCTCCTCAGTCCATCGGCGGCCGCTGCCGCACCGCCCGGGGCCGCAGCCTCTCCGCCGCACCGCACTTGTTGCGCGGAGAGGCTTTCCGCACTTGGCGCCAGCACTCCCAGCGCCGTATGGAAGACGTTCAGAGAGGCCGCGCCAGGCCTGGGCACCCCCGCGCAGCCCGTCCGCTCAGAGGGACCAGCCCGGACAGGGAGCCCTGTCCTCATCACTCGGTGCCT
The DNA here is from genome assembly GCF_965140245.1 of Athene noctua. Lineage (NCBI taxonomy): Eukaryota > Metazoa > Chordata > Aves > Strigiformes > Strigidae > Athene > Athene noctua. The sequence goes on along the minus strand of NC_134041.1, from coordinate 20,566,015 downwards.
TCGGACGCAGTCATTTATAAAGAAGCAACCCGTTGACTGTATAGCTGACCACTAATACTATTTACAAAAATAATTAAGATGAATGTACAAATTAGCTATTGCCGTGAGTTAGGTCCTTTCTTCACAGAAATCGACGGAGCTGTGATTCTCTGTAAACTACCATATCAGGATACAAGCCATTTGCTCTACATGGCCATTAGAAAATAGGCTTTTTTCCCCACTATCCTTGCCCGGATTTGAGATTTCATCGTAAATCTCACAATGTTTGATACAGAGTTTCGAGAAAGTGCTGCTCATGGGACAATCCTGGATTGCATTTAAACAGAAAGTCGAACTAGAGATTTTATACCTATGAAGGAAAACTTGAAAATGTGATCCAAATCTTCTAAAAGATCCCAAACCCAGAAGGGATACTAAAAAGTATCAAAACTATCTTCTGTGTTTTCTGTATTTTGATCTAGCAATACTGGTTTCAGAAACACGTTTTAAGGGGATAGCCCATTACTCGATTGCACTTTTATTTTTTTCAGGTTAGTGTAAGTCCCTTAGAGTCTGCCAGTGAAACTACTGCAATGAAGTCTGATAAAAGAATTTGAGCCAAAACCCTATGCATATCTCCATAACCAGAAAATTTTTACTATGCTTTACTACCCCTATCGCCCTTTCCTCCAACTGATCCCATGAGTAACCCAGTAACTAATTTAGTGATTAGAAGTACATGCAATTTCTAATTCTGCTCTGCGATTTTTTGTTGTTCTGTTCTGGAATAGTCACTCTGGTTCTCTGCAGCAATCAATTTACTAGATGGAAAATAACTATATTGCTTCTCCTAAATAGTAGCCCTGCTATAGTTAGTCTAGCAACCTATATTCCAGTATAGTTTGTATATCTGCAACTACCTTCTCTCAGCAACTGTCTTCAGTACCCGTCACTGACCACTAGACTAAATGATTTATTATTCTCATTCTTATAAAAATCCCTCTTACACATTTTATTTGCTTAGATTGTATATAAAGTTCATAATTCCAAATGCCATTCTCTACTTTTTCGCTTTGGGTTGGGATTATATCTGTTTTCTCTCATTTGCCACTGCCTTTGCTCCTGCTTGTTGCCACATTGTATTGGGGATATTTTCTCCTTTTTTTCCCCCTTATAAATGTAAATACATCTTGTTCGGTTTTTTTTACTGGTAGAAGTACTGATCCTTCTACTTCTTAGTGATTAGTAGAAAATCTGAGTTATCTGTCTCACTACCCGTCTTAATTACATCCTTTGCCTTTATAGCAATGCCATCTTTGAGCCTGTGTTTCTCATATCTTTTCTAATAATCCTGCTTTCTCCTTCTTTCATGACACCTACCAGAATCCATCTGACTAAGTGAGCTACTACGCATTCAGTTTATTCTCTGAGTTAGATGTTCTTCCGTATAAGGGAGACTGAGGAGCACGTGTTGAGCGTTCATTGCAAAAAGACACTGGAACTGCATTTTCAAATCTTGGTGAAATAATGGATGTGACTTTATGGAGCAAAACTCTGGTCCCCCTGAACCGTCAATAAAAGTGAAAATTAATCAGGATTTTATCAAGAGCATTTAATTTTAGAAGGAAAAATTTATCAACAGTCAGTGTGTTACTAATAAAATGCCATAACATCCTCTTGCTCATTTGTTTGTTCAGTGTGGTATTCCACTTTCCTCTTCATGCAGCTTTGCCTTTTTATACTATTAGATTATTTTTAGTATGCTTTTGGATTCCTTGTAAAATATCTACCATATTTTGGACACTGTGATAGTATAAACAATGACTTTGTCATCTGTTTTCTCTGTTGCTAGAGTATGTCTTTGCTTTGTTTTTCTCATGTTTTAGAAACTCAGAAAAAATTGTTGCCAAAAACACCCCCTTGTGCTTAGGACCTGTCAACTTTTTGCAGAAGTCCTGCATCAGATATTTCAGAAGGCAGCTAAAATGTCCAGAAATAGGCAACCATCCAGTAAAACACCTCTAGCAAAACCCTCCACATTCAGTTGTTATGTTATGAAACATTAGGGCTTATACCCTCTATCGATTTTATTCTGACCAAAATCTAAATGTAGATACTATTATTAGCTGTACAAAAGTTCTATAAATTTTAACCCTAATAATCTTTTTGCTGCAATAATATTTTGTTATCCAAAATAATTTCCTTTGATCAATATATTTGTATGTCTCACTTTCATCAGTTGTTTCCATTTTATTTCAAAACCAGCTAATAAATAATAGTGTGTGTAGTTCAGCAGCAGTATGAGCAGTTAGTGGTGTATGTTTAGTGAAAGACTGTAGGAATTAGGCAGCACACAATATATTTTTCTGCAGTATATATAGTCTCAAACTGAGTCCCAGAAGTTGCTGGGAAAAAAAAAATAGCATCCACTCTCAGAGAATATCTTGTCCAAGCGTTTGCCTGAGTGCTTTTTGACATCCACAGCATTCTAGGACAACAAGTTACACAATTTAAGAAATCACTGTGTGAAAGATATTTTGTTTGTTTCAAGCCCACTGCCGGGTAATTTCCTCCAATGTCCATCAGTTATTTTCTTTAAAAAAAGGATAATTTTCCCCGTTCACCTAACCATGCCATTCATGAATCCATATACCTTCATATGAATCATATCATCTTCAGTTCCATTTCAAGAGTCATGGTAAATTAAATGTCTCCTCTATTAGAAGTCATTCCATATTATCAATAATTTGTTTTTCCTATTTCTACACCTTTCTAATCCTATTCTAGAAGACTGTAATGGTCCTCATTCAAGTTACAAATTCAATGGCTTTATATAGGTGCATAATAAATGCTTTCTGGTTTATTTCTGTTCTTTTTGTTTTGTTTTGTTTTGTTTTTCTGCTAATACCAATCTCTTTTGCATGTTTGAATGATGCTAAGCTATAAGATTATGTTTTCACAGAAACCGCCACAACTCAAGCACTCTTTGCTGTGTGGAAGTCATTTGTTTAGATTCCAGTATTTTGCATGTATAGTTTGGCTTGTTTTCTCCCTTGCATATTACTTCCATTTTTCAGCACAGAATTTAACTTGACATTTTATCATTCAGTCACACAGTATCCTGAGAGCTTTCTACAATTCTTCACGGTCAGCTTTTGTTTTTATTACCATGAATAATTCAGCATCATCAGCAAACTTGGTTGCCTCGATAATCACTCTTTTTTCCAGATCATTTAAGAATATGCTGAACAGCGCAGGTCCCTATGGTACACTACAAGTGACCTCCCTCTACTGTAAAAATAGACCATTTTTTCTTGCCCTTCATTTAATATCTTTTAAGAATCCAGTATTAATAACGAATAATTAGTACATTATTAATATATCAAAGGATGTACCTGTTAATCCTGTATCATCTTATTTTCTCTCAAAAGCATTGGGCAGAGAATTTCAACAATTTTTTTATGAGGTTATATCATGTTGTTTCAATCAGACTATGTTAAAACTCAAAGTTAGGGACTCTTTCAGCTAATACACTTTTTTCTATTATATGCACTTACACATAACAACTCTTCACTAAATAGCCCTGTCTCTTTAGTTTCCTCATATTATTAACAGTAGTGTCATTGAATGGTGTTGCTTAGTACAACAGATCCTCTGGATATTATGGGAAAGGTTGATCATTCAGTTTACCAGTCTTTGTTATATTAAACCACATTATTCTATCTTAAGCCAGTTCTTATCAACTTCATAAATTCCCCAGATGCCTTTGAGCAAAGTTCCAACATTTATTAGCAGCTATTCATCTTTTTGTGCTCCTGTAAACAATATCCTTAATCAACATTTCTTCCCAGCAGTCTGCGTTGATTTACTTTGTTTTATTGAACTAAGTTTTGAAGCTATCGAGTAGCTTTTACAAGCACAGTGCCCTAAATAAATGTCTCTTTTTCAAGTTCAGGTCAGAACTTGTCTTGCTGATCTGAATCCCACAGGCTGCTCTCCAGCATTTTATTTCTAGCATCCTTGCTCAAAAGACAGCTTATCTTGGGCAGGCTGGGACTGTTACTGCTCTCTACCATCTCAAACAGCAAAACATGTGACATAGCTCATACTGTACTTCAGCAAACATTTGTATGGGTCCAAAGGTCCATTCTTGACAACTAGATTATTGCCTGCCCACTTTCCCTCTCTTGCTTTTACGATATCCACCCGGAAACTTATTTTCCAGAACAAATTAACTTTTTTTCCACCACTGGAAATTAAATACACACGCATTTACTTTCTTCAGGGCTGGAGATCAGTTTTACTTTTTATTACAATCATTATATGCCAGTGGTGGTTGCAAACAATTTTCATACTATGGGATCTTCTTGGTTTTTGCCTCAGCTGGTTGGTAGTGAAGATCATATTGTATGTATTGTACGGCCAGGGCTGCAGCTCTGGGAAGAGAGTGCTGTTTTCTGTCATAGAAAAGAAGTGAAATGAATATTTTTTGTCTGAATACAAAGATGTCTGTTGAGGTTATCAGACAAAGAGTAGGAAGGTCTCTGCTTCTTGACCTACAAAAGTTTAAAGATCCTTCTATTGTTACAAACAGGTGTCAAAGTGCTGGCCTGGCACTCTACAAGACACAGGTGAAATATCTCAACACTAAAGCTATGATTGCTCTCTAAGTATGCTGCTAAAGTAATTTAATCAGTTGTGAGAACCTACTTTTCACCTGACTGTAATATCACTGTTCAGTACTGATGAGGACTGCTCCCTTATTGATGTGTGCTTTTTATCAGCCTAGATCTTTACATTGCAGACAGCATAGCTGTTCCATCTACCGGACAGTCACACAACCCATTACAAAAAAAAAAAAATCTCTAAGCACAATACTTTAAAAATCATTAGTTAATATTCATTTTTATGTGTGGCTTACATAAAAGACCCACAGTCAGAAAAAAATAGCTTTAATTCTTAGAGACTCCCTCATGACTGCAACAGCTTTTGCCAGTCAGTACTGCAGGTAACAAATATTCTACATTTAAGGATCTGCCAAAGTATAAATTTAGGGACTTCAAGATTATTTTTATTTTTGAGCTGAAGATGCCTGAATTTTAGCTAATGGCACTAATACCTATACTAATATATACATAAGGGTATGGCTAACTTAACTGAGGTCAAGCATTTAGTCCAGTGACTCTCTGGCAGGCTGTTGCTTTGTGCAAATTAGTGTCCAGTCTGGCGTAATGTCTCAGGAGGTAGGTGGTGACTGGTCGCTGAGAGGTGGCAATGATTAACCTCCACATCCAATATGCCTGCTTTGGCGGGGGGGATCTTTTCAGCAAATGCACTGCTGCAGGTGATCTAAACTTACCTGGTTTGACTTTGCATTGAAGCTATCTAGATGGATTCAGAGTAATTTTTATCAGAGCCCCAAGACCTCAACCTTCCTGCCTCCAGCTAGTCATTTGCAGTCTGAGAGCCCTCCCTGCTCTGCACCCTGCAGACAGGAGCAAGCTCAGGCCAAAGGCTTAAGCCACAGCCTGAGTAAATGTCCCAAAACTAAGCTTAGATCTAAGCTTAAGAGGCTGTATTTTGACTCACCCTCTAATTCACAGACCAACATCGGACAGAGGACTTTATGTAACATACACAGTGAGCCCTGTCTTGTACAAGATCTGATGTTGCCTACTTTTACAGATATGACAATTATGATTCCTAAAAAAGGTGACAAAAAAGACAAAAAAGAAATGGAGAAAACATACATTTTTTAAAAACTCAACACCAGCAAGGAAAAGACTCCAAATACCCAATAACATAGTAAATTAAAGCAATACGTCCTCCAGCAAAGAAAGAAAACTCACAGCAATTTTAAAGAATGTTCTTTGCACAGGTGGACTGAAAAGGGATTTCTGCTATGGATTTCAGGAATACCAGAACTTGGACTCTGAACTTATATAATTTAAAAGGAGTAAAAAGTGTCTCTCAGTAATTTTTAAAAGGTTCTGTAAGTCACAGATGAGCTCACCTTTCCACTTTATTCTTTGATGTTTAGAAAATGGAATTATTTTTGTAAAATTTTTCCAAAACTGTGCTCTCATAACATCCCATCCTACAGAAGTTTTTCCAAATCTTTTTCCACCTTATATAAGAACAGCATTATGTTCCTGGGGTTATTAATAAAAATTATTTTATGGAACTCTACAAGACTGTATAAATTATCAAAAAGAATATCATAGAGGAAAAATATTTTCACATAGTTGCTGTCGACAGTGGTGAAAGATATTCAAAATGGAAACCTTTTAAGTGTTACAGAAAAATGTCTTCAAAGAGGATACCCCAGAAATGTGACTGTTTTTGAAAAAAATTAAAATCTTCAAAGTAGGTACCTCTGTGAGGAAGGGGCATTCCTCCACAATGTGAATCTTTGGAAATGAAATCTCTTAACTGATATGAAAACTTTGAAAGCAATAAACAATTCCTAAAATTGAAGGTAATATTTCCTTGGCAGAGTATATGGTGTTCTTAAAGGGAGAAATGACTGCATCATTATTAACTATAAAGGTGATCAACCTCTACTTTTCTTACAAAAAGGAACAAAGATTTTTTTAAAACCTTCTATCATAATCACAAAGTTATTAAACTAATAACAAGTATTGGTGGCAGTATACTCTTTTGTCACTGGACAGCCAGTTTCATATATACTGCTGACCTGAAAAGAGCTTCTTCATTTTTAAAGATATAAGTAAGAAAGTCCATGAAGTGGACCTTCCTATAAATATTTCTGTTAATTATATTCCATGGAGTAATTCTTTGTAAAAGTAAGACTTTTCTCAGAAAATGGCAGCTTTGCAGTATACTTTCCAGTTCAGAACAGTATGGTTTTTGGAATCTGGACTATTTTTCCAGGATGGGAATCTATTTCCAAATTTTTTCTCACTAGCACAGTCTATGAAGTTATTTCTGATTAAAAACTTTACAAGGGAGTGATGTAGAAGCATGGATGTGACAAAAAAGCAAAGTAAATAGCCTATATAAAGGTTAGAAAAGAAACAATGAAAAGACAATTTGTTCATTGTGCCATGCTGAAACGTCATGCCTTTTAAGATGACTGCTGTTGAGGCATTTCTTTCAGCAATGCAGGGAGATGGATCTATACTATCATTTAAAGAGAATGACTGCTGTGGTGCTAGACTAGCTATTGGAGTGTGAGCAAACTGCAGCTGACCCAAAGCCAAGGGCAAGACAAAATTATTTTCAGGGCGACACTGGAGTTTAAAGCAGCGTGGAGAGACACAGTCTCTTTTGAACTGAGAAATTCAGAAATTAGAAGATAAAATACACATTTGCTCACCTGAGTGGCCATTTTCTCTCTTACCTGTGAGGCTCAAGGAAACAGTGTTCTAGTCAGCTTTTGCTCCTGGCTGTGTGAATCTACAATGGTGTCAACCACCTTCACATAGTTCCTACACTCAAAAATATGGTGGATATCAAACAACATAGCATCTCCCCAACTCTTCCCTATTATCATAAAATATGAATGGTTTGGGTTGGAAGGGACCTTAAAGCTCACCTAGTTCCAAGCCCCCTGCCACAGGCAGGGACACCTTCCACTAGCCCAGGTTGCTCAAAGCCCCGTCCAACCCGGCCTTGAACACTCCCAGGGAGGGGGCAGTCACAGCTTCTCTGGGCAACCTGTGTCAGTGTCTCACCACCCTCACAGTGAAGAATTTCTTCCTAATATCTAATCTAAATCTCCCCTCTTTCAGTTTAAAGCCATTACCCCTTGTCCTACCACTACACTCCCTGATAAAGAGCTCCTCCGTCTTTCCTGTAGCCCCCTTTAAGTACTGGAAGGCCGCTATAAGGTCTCCCCAGAGCCTTCTCTTCTCCAGGCTGAACAAACCCAACTCTCTCAGCCTGTCCTCACAGGGGAGGTGCTCCAGCCCCTAATCATCTTCATGCCCTCCTCTGGAGCCACTCAAGCAGCTACATGTCCTTCTTATGTTGGAGGCCCCAGAGCTAGACACAGGACTCCAGGTGGGGTCTCACAAGAACAGAGTAGAATGGGAGAATCCCTTCTCTCGGCCTGCTGGCCATGCTTCTCTTGATGCAGCCCAAGATACAGTTGGGTTCCTGGGCAGCGAGCGCACATTGCTGGTTCATAGTCAGTTTTCCATCCGCTAGTACCCCAAAGTCCTTCTCTGCAGGTCTGCTCTCAATCTACTCTTCACCCAGCCTGTGTTTGTGCTGGGTTTGGCCCAACTGATGTGCAGGAGCTTGCACTTGGCCTTGTTGAACTTCATGAGGTTTGCCCACACCCACCTCTCCAGCCTGTCCAGGCCCTTCTGGATGCCATCCCTTCCCTCCAGTGTGTCGACCGCACCACACAGCTTGGTGTTGTCTGCAGACTTGCTGAAGGTGCACTCAATCCCACTGTCCATGTCACCAACAATGATGTTAAATATCACTGGCCCCAGCACCAACCCCTGAGGAACCCCACTTGTCACTGCTCTCCCCTCAGATATCAAGCTGCTGACCACAACTCTTTGAGTGTGACCATCCAGCCAATTCATTATCCACTGTGTGGTCCATCGGTCAAACCCATGTCTCTCCAATTTAGAGACAAGGATGTTGTGTGGCACAGTGACAAATGCTTTGCACAAGTCCAGGTAGATGATATCAATTGATCTTCCCTTCCCCACCAATGTTGTAACCCCATCATTATCTTTTCATGCTGTCCTCACACCCTCCTCATTTCAGGATTTGGGTATCATAAACACTCTCAGGAAAACGCAGCTAAGCTGATGCATTGTGGCATTCTGTTTTTTAATTGCTTTACTGTACATATTCTTCCCATTTGTCTGTCTAGCGGCAGTTTAACTAGGATCACTTAAACATCTTTCTGTATCAAACATTCTAGATGAAATTATTCTTTCAGATCTACTCAGCTGAAATACTTCTTAGCTTATCACTTTCACAGAACTGTGATTCCTGTAGCGTGCAGTAGTAGGAGATTCAATACATTTACATAGGAGACACATTTGACCCAAATGGCATACCCTATACAATAGAGTTCTTTAATAATAGCTTATAACTGGGATCTGGGTTTGAGTTTTAGAAAAACAGACAACCACACAAAGTAGAAGTCTCTGGCATGGTAGAAGATAGACGTGAGTAGTATTTTTGCTAATATCAGAAAAAAAATCCAAATTGCGAGGACCAGTTACAGTGTTCAGATGCTATTAAAGTCTTTTCAGTCACTGAATAAGTACAGCTGGCAATGCTTAGAGAATTTAACCAAAAGCTACAAATACCTTGTGAGACCGTATGAAGACAATCTGCCCCAAAATAACTGCACGTAAAAGCCTTTCTGTAGCACTGCTTCTCCTAACACCAGAACTCCTGAACTAGGCTTCAGGCTTCCTCTGCCACCCATGAAGCCAGCGTAGACACAGCACTCTGCCTTTGCAGGCACCAAAGTGGAGAGCAGACTATGCTGTGGGTGCTGGCAGCATTCCCCCACCTCCTGCAGCCAACATGCAGCCCCCAGAGATGCCATAGTCTGGGTCTTTAACTGCAGCCACTGTTGAGTTTTTCTGCATTTAAAACTCTCCCAGCACCCCATGATTTACATCAATACATGAGAAAATACCAAAGCCCCTTCCCAGGCTCTTACTCAAGCTCAGACTGGTAAATTTACTCCCATCCTCCAAAGAAGATTTTCAGAGAGGTGGGTAGCCATGCAGCTCTGGTATGGCACAGCTGGTCTGGTGAGCATGGAGCTGTGGTGTCATGACCAAGACTATCTGAGTAATCTTAAAATGAGACTTCAGTATCACAGTTAGAACTAGTGACTTCTGCTGTGCTTTAGGCTGTAAGGCTAAAAAAAGCACAGAAAGCAATGCATAAGCTAATGTTTTGGTTTGGTTTTTTTTTTCTATTCCTCATGCTCCACAGGAATTTCGTGCTATGTTAACTGTAATTCAAAGCTGACCTGCTACTGCAAACAAAAATCTCACTTATGGCAAAGTAGGGACAACAGATCAGGGGCACCACAGTAATTTTCCTTGTCAAACCTAACTCTTCTTGTCTTTGGAATTTGGAAATAATAGAGAAATAAAAATGTTTCTGAGGTTGCAAGTATTTCTTTCTAGACTAAAGGATATTTTAATTTGAAAACTGTAGTTTGCTCTATTGACCATAAAAAGCAGATAAGTTTTCTTTCTTATGTAGCATAAACAGTTTCAGAAACGTTATGTGATAAAAGGCACATCAACTCACTCTGGAAATCTGAAAATGGGTGCTGAATAGAAGATCAACAGACTAGAGATGGAAGTCAGAAATAATCCTGTTCTTAAATTCATTATGTTTCCAGAATGGATTTTTTTTTAAACTTCAGTTTGCCATCCCCAAAACTAATGTACTTTATAATTTTGAGAGTAATCTTCTGTGTAGTCTGCTGTCCTTTAGGAGCGCTGATGTAGCTGGAGAACAAGAGAAGCTTGTCACACTGCATTACTAACCGTCTGCTTGCAAACTTCAGAGAATTTTTGGTGACATGTGATATAATGTCTCATTAACCTTTTGCAATATCTGAATCCAACAAAAATATGTGCATTTTGAGAAGAAACTGCAGCTATCATCTCAACTCCCCCCAAGAACAGCAGCAACTTTTAACAAATATCAGCAGTATGAGATGCAGCCTAGGGATATGTTGTCTCTTCAAGACTTGGACCATAGCAATCTCTTTATGTGAAATTTACATGTCTATAGTTCTTCACTTATTTTTTAGTTCAGATATCAGTCCAGTATTGTGCTTGCTGTTAAATGTGGTGACTTAGCAGACGTAAATTAAGATTTTAAAAACTGATAATTTACAACCATTATAGGCGCAGAGTGTCTGAAGTAGAAGTCATCATCCTGTGATAAGTAATCAAAATACTGTATTGCTGTGGTCCTGATGCTAGTTTTCAAAGGGATTGGAGTGTCATAGTAGTCATATTCCTCCTGTTTTCTGCACAAATGCAGGCAGAGTTAAGCCTTGGCCTCTGGGCACAGGAACCCGCTGGTGTGAGTGGGAAGGGATAAAGGCCACTGACACATACAAGTGCTCGTCAGGATGAACGTGGTATTTGGAAGCACAAAATATCTCACAGCTCCAACCCAACCTGAGGCAATGCAGCTCCCTCCGATTAAAGACATGCACTGCTGAACAGAATATGGCTCTGCACAAACATGGTCCTAAAAGCTGGAGAGACTGTTTATATATCTCTAGACTCCCTTTTCAGCTCTGTATTATTATTTTAGTTCAGCCACAAATTACCCTGCACTGATTTTCATTCTTAATTGTATTTATATTTGAAAACATTGCTGAGATCATCCCAGACTTAAAGCATAGGGACCAGCAGACCTAAACCTTAAAAACTTTCAATTGTCTAACAGTGCTAAAGGCATGTTCTTAGTGCTGGAGAAACAGCAGGCATATATGCTCAGTTGGAAAGGAAAAGTTTTAGTATACAACATACTCTTATTCAGACACCACATATTTTTACTACTGTTAAACAGTAGAATAAAACACGAGCCTATCGTTATAGTATCCAAGGCACGTCTGCTCCTCAGCTTGGTCCTTGCTTGCAGCATGCTTCCTCAGCCTGTCACTTTTGGAATTAGATGCGACACCCTATGCAGTGCCCTGTTAAAACCATACTCAGATGGACAATGCATTAATAGCGCAGGTTGAGAGTTACAAAACAACAACAACTTCAGGACTAATTTTCACATTCTTTTGGGTTTGCTCTATTTTTCTCATGAGGACACAAGTAAAACAAAGCAGGCTGGGGTTCCCAAGAATTAACAAGTTCATAGCATTGAAGTGTTAGGGCTCATTCTTCTTGAAGCAGACTGAGTATTAGCTAAAGTTAAGGCGCTCTGGCACGTACAGTGAAATCTTCACTGCAGCACTCTATTCTGGAGAGGTTTGCAACAAGATGTGAAGATTTAATAACACATTGCACTTAGATGTCATAAGCACCTTTCACCCAAAGATCACAAATGCTATACCAGTATAAATTAAATCTCAAGTCCTCTGTAAAATATATAATAATAATTATTATTATTATTATATGTTTTTATTGTTGGACAAACTGATTCATTTCAAGTCAGAGAGAAGCACTGTGGTAGCAGAGGAAGAAAGAGGTTTAGAGTCTAGTCCTATGTCTCATTGTAACCACAATGGTACCTTCAAAGCTGCAATACAGTGGGATTCTCTGGTAACGGGACAGTCATACCTTTGAATTTCATATCTGTAACAATAAAATACTCCATAAAGAAACAAATTAAAATGCAAATTTGACGTGATTCAAAAATTGTATTTTGAATTCCTAAGTATTCAAAATGCCTAGATTCTGATTGGCTACAGACTTCTTCCTCTGTGGTGGTATTACACTCTATATGCTCAGCTTCCAGTGAAAAATATAATGATCCCAAGTGTTATGGTCAGAAAGATAATTTTTAAACCATTTCACTCCTGGAGGTACAGACAGCCTGACATATTAGCTGTCTGAAGTGTGTGAGCTGCCTTACTAAACTGAAGCTGAAACATCAGCTTAGCAATAAGAGTATCAAGATTTTTAACTGGTTTAGAGACTATCAGAGTATCTCTAAAAGGTAGGACATGAAGTCAAACATCCCCAAATCTATTATCGCCCTAAAATGGTTGATTACTGTCATGCATAGTGTCTATCAAGAGACAATAATAAACCACAAGCATTAATCTCCATTATAGGCTTGTATAAAGACGGATTTATAGATTCAGTGCATATTTGGACATTGTCTTACAAAGGAAGTGTATCACTTCTCAATGGTCAATGATTTTTGTACAGAGGATTTTGGCACCAAGTCTACCGAAAAGGAAATAAGCATCTCTGAAAAAGTAGGGGCCCTTAATCATCCAGAAGGAGAACTTTGAAATTGCTTCCTAAATTAGGCAAGAATCAATAATACATGAGGCAAAGCAGAGGGGAGAGAAGATTTGATTTTGAATGACCCGATGAGCAATCCACAAGACAGGGAAGAGGAAAGAAAAGGAAGCCAGCTGGCGGGTGTCTCAGCTGGTGGCTCTCTGCTGTCCTGCAACCTGGGGACGGAGGGCGGGCATTTCCTTACCGCCTGGATTTGTTAGCCGCCCACAGCCAATCAGCTGCATATAGGGAACAGAGGATAAGAAAGGACAAGCTATTAAATTCGATTTTCAGATAAGTGTACTTCTCTTTCTGTATTTGCCATTGTAATTTGGTCTATTCTGGATTTTGTAAAGAAATACTTCTCTTTTACTTTAACATGGATTCAGTTAAGGGTAAGATTTCCAGGTTAGTGGCTAAAATCACACCATTCCATCTCTGTAGCTGTAATGATCCATAAATCCAGGTTACTGGAACCCTTTTGCAGTGCCCATTCTACATTTCCCTAGGTATTGAAAGGCAAGCTGCACAGTTCAGGTGGTGGTGATGCATGACGTACCTTTGGATGACCTGCATGAGCCATGCAGACAGCAGACCATGCAGAAAGGAGGAAAAGAACTGTGTTCTGGTTTATTCTCTACATTTGCAATTGTCATAGCTTATTAATAAAAGCATGCAAATTTTAATTAAGCTGAAAGTGGTGTAGAATTTCCAGCAGAGTAGCACTGACTCCACAGATCTGGCTGCAGAATTTAAGTTATTAACAACTCTGGATACACAGGACCTTTATTAAATGTCACAGGAATAAACATAGTTTGAAGACGGGGAAAGCTGCTCTTATGTCCAGGTTTTTACTTAATTTAAGTGTAGTTGGACTAGCAGAAATTCTAACATGATTTGTAGCTGAAAAACATTATACACTGCATTAGTTCACCCTTCATTAAAATTTTAACAAAAACTAGAAAACAGCACACCTGAAAAGACCAAGAAGTGACAACAGAAGCCCCCTCTGTAAAACTGTTACATTTATGCAATGGGACTTCTAATCAGACGAGACGGAAAGCTGAGAAACAGAAACTTTCCACAATATTTTTCTTTCACAACCTGGTAAAGCTGCCAGAAGAAATTCCTGGTGGGTGTAATGCTGACCATAGCTGTGATGCAGCAAGCTTTTAGTTACATACTTAATCCCCTGAGTCACACTCTGTGCAGTCTTTCACATTACTGCCTTGCCCCAGCCTACAGCCTTATAAAGAAAGAAACAGTACTTAAGTATATCATCAATAGCAACATGATATTAAGAGTCAGTCCCTGGCTTGTTGTGTACCACCTTCCTCCCAAGACCAGCACAGATCTTTCTTTTTCTATGAGCACCCTTCATTTAATGTGACATAAAAAGAAGAAAATAGCTTGTATAAATAGTGTGTCAGAGTTATCAGAATGAGTGTGGATAGCTGAGGACATAAAGAAAGAGATAGACATTAATTTAGCCTTTTTTCTACATATTTTAAACACATCAGTACTGATAACATAATAGCCAGGACATTAGAAGCCAGTGTCAAGAATATCCTTTTTATGTGAGGAAGAAAGACAAGAAAAATATTTTTTCAAAGACAAACAAGGCATCTAGTGACTTCAAAAAAATTAAAATATTTACAAATAAGTATAGGTCAAGAGTGTATATTACCCATCTCTGCATTAGAGACAGCAACTGAAGCTGCAGTGACAGTACTGGGAGCAGTCCAGGCTCAGGGTCAAGGAGGGGTCCTTCCAAAGCCCTTGGCACAGGAAAGAATGAGTCAAGCTTTGAGGGTTGAAGTGATTCATCCAGCAAGTGGTAGCACAGGTGAGACTGGAGCCCAGCTGTGGTGACATTCAGTCCAAAGCTCTGAGAAGAAGAGAGGTTCCTTGGCTAGGAGTAAACAAAGTACTTAATTAAGTACCTGAATGCTCCCCAAACACTGGAGAACCTCCCTTCGGCTGGCATGTGACCCAGCCCAGGTCTGGGTGATACTGGCTTCCCTACTGCTGCTGCCCCTGCTCTGCGGCCAAGGTTTTGCATATCAAGCCATCTATTTTAGGTTTATTTCAATGCTCTGCCAAGAGAGATTCTCATATCTCTCAACAAGCTGGAACAACACATATTACAAGTGTTTAAGATGTAGAAAGTGTGAATTACTGGTAGCATATATCAGGTCATGGTGTAATTCTTTAAACATTGTTTATTCCAGCTTCCATAATACCTGAAAATAAACAGTGAGCTTTTTCCCCTTTAACCAAACCAAGGGATGGCAAAATTTTAATGACTGTTGAGCTGAGCACTTCATTACCGAACCTCCAGCCAGCTCACTGAGGACATAGTTTTTGTTTGAAATGGCAGCTTGCTGGAGCTGGACTGTGGTACTTGCTTTGAGCGACCTAACTTGCAGACAACTGCTCCTTCCTTTAAGTAGCAGTAACTTTCTCATCTGCCTCAAGCAATTCTTTGGGATGTGACACATCAAAACACAGCTTTTCTACCTAATAGGTAGCAAAGAGTTCAGAGTTTTTAGGTTCAGAAGCTGATGTGGTCTTGTTTTGACCTTTCTCAACATGCTGAATGCCCTCCAGTGCTCTGCACTGGAGTGTGGCAAGCACAGCAGAATCCCCATCAATCTCATGAAGAGAGGCAGTACGGTTGAGCTACACCACAGTTTAAGAGCATTGCCCCTATATATTAAAATCTGATGTTGCAGCCCATTTGCTGCAATGCTAGGTGCCTCAATAGCTGCAGTCAGCCTTGCTGAATATTCAGCAGCAGCTCTGTGTTCTCAGCACTGCCAGTTCACTGGCAGCATTTAATATCTTTTAATTAAAAGCAAGTGGTAATAACAATATACCTTAACAAATTGTTATTAAAAAAATAAAATTATTTTCTTTTTTGTTTGCAGTGAGAAAGCCATAGCCATCCCTATGACATGAAGCATCTTTTCTAGTTATTCTTTTCTCTGATTAGGATGTAGATATTGCCAGAGTGATACACAGCATTACACTTCCAAGCCTGCATAGCCAAGAGCTCCTAGCTTCCCTGGGATAAGAAACTTCAGATAATGCTGGGTGCTAAATCTGTGTAATAGATCATTGTAATGCCTTGTTTTTATTTATAATGCTGTTCTTCTCATAGTACTTGACAGAAGTACATATTATTACCATCATTTGGTAGCTGAAGGAGTTGAGACAGGGTGTCCTGGTTTGAGTGTGTGGTGGGGTTTTTTGGCAGCGGAGGAGGGGGCTACAGTGGTGGCCCCCTTAGAGAAACTTCTTGAAGCTCTCCTGGCTCCAAGTCAGACCCACCTTTGCACCAAGGCCGGGCCAATTAGCTGCACCTCCAAGATAATGTATTTAAGAAGGGGAACCTGGGAGGAGTGATGGGAGTTGTGAGAACATCTGTGCAAACACCGAGGTTGGCGGAAGAAAGGAGGACAAGGTGGGGAGGTGTGCCGGTGCAGAGACACCCCTGTGTCCCGTGGTGAGATGGCAGGGCCACCTCCCCGCCACCCATGAGGGTCTACAGTGGAGCAGATGCTGATCTGCGGCCTGTGGAGGCCCCACGCAGGGACAGGTGACTGCACCTGAAGAAGGCTGGAACTGTGTGCAAAGAAGGCCCCACTGTTGCAGTTCAGGGCTGGGAGGATTGCAACACGCAGGGGTGATCCGCATGCCTGTGGGAGTGATGCATGTCAAAACTGTTTTGTGAAGGACTGTCTCCTGTGAGAGGGTGACCATGCTGGAGCAGGGGAAGAATGCCAGAAGTTCCTCCCCTCCAAGAGGCGGAAGAAGCAGCAGGACTGACCGCATCCCCCATTCCCTGCCCCCTGTGCTACTGTGGAGGTGGAGGTTGAGATATTGGGAGCAAAGCTGAGCTCGGGAAGATGGGAGGGATGGGGCAATGTGTTTTCAACGTGTGGTAACGCTTCTCTCAATTCTAGTTTGTCTGTCAAGTACTGTTGTTAGTGTCTGTATTAAATTTATGTTCTTTTTTTCTTCCCCTAACAAGTTTGTTTTTTGCCTGTGCTTTAACTGCATGAGATCATCCCTCCCTGTCCTTATCTCAATTTCCTGGGCCTTTTGTTTTATTTCCTCCTTCCCAGTGCTGGGGGAGAAGGGGGGAGTGAGTGGTGCCTTTGCTTTATTTTCCCCTTCTCAGCACTGGGGGGAAAGGGGGGAGTGAGTGGCTGCGTGGTGCTCAGTTGCCCTCTGAGCTCAAACCACGACACAGAGTAAGCTATTGTGACTGGCCCACTGTCACAGCACAGGGATTTAGAGGAAAAGAGCTTTTCTCATACCATCTCAAGCTTCTTGGAGTCAAAATCAAAGTCAAGACAAAACATATGTAATACTTCCAACTCAATGGGAGACTTTTCAGTGGCCTGCCACTTTGAGGTGTGCCAAACCTCAGACAGAAGAGTAAGAAGTGAGAAGGCAAATGAAGAGTATATGAAGTGAAGCAAAATGTGAGTAACAGAAGGTGTCCATAGATTTGCAAATGAGTTAGAAGTCTAAGAAAGGTCTACTTTCTAAGTAGACTAAACTAAGAAGTCTAAGAAACTTACATCATCTGGTTTAGACAACCTCTAGCATCCGGATTAGGTGTGATGCAGGTTGTTTCACCCCTCATCTACTGTTGTCCTCTTATCCAAACAGTGGAGCACACCCCATTCCCTCATCCAACAGGTAATGAGAAATATTTGCCATTAAGGGAAAGATACATTTGGTCATATGTTAGGACATACATGGAAACCTAGTTACATGACCAGGCATGCAATCATTATGCAGTAACACATGGCATTTTTGCCAGGAGTGAAGAGGGCAGCAACTCACAAGCAAGTTTAGTTGTTCTGGAATACCCTGAGGTAGGGTTTCCCCTGCCTTTTAAAAGTAGGAGCATAAGTTTCCTATACCACCAGTATATGGTAATGAAAGGGCAATCTAAGTTATCCATGTAACACTTCAGTATTAACTACAGAATGCAAAAACATTTCTGTAAAACTCTGACTTGCTGCTTGCTATGCAATCACATCAATCATTTTGATTTACACTCAAGCTGCATAAGGTTAGGATATTCTTAATCTGCTGTGCACTGGCCATTCAGACAGCAAACGTGGGGACATTTCCAGAGTTTCTTACTTTTAAGGAATCTCAGCTACAAGCAAAGGAGAGAGGACGTGAATCTAGCTCGCACTGGACTGAGAACTGATCTCAGCCGGGCTCCAGCAGACCAGGCTGTGGTGCCACAGGGATGCTCTCATTTGTGTCATGCTGCAAAGAGCACTGGGCCTGAAAATGCAGTCCAGAACCAGTCAAGAATGAGACCATGCCAGGTTGACTGAACAGCTGGATGGCTCTTGCAGCAGGACTCAGATATCACAACCACAGACATTACTGCTAAATAGTCAACAGAACATAGTTTGCAGTGCAAAGCAGCTGATAGTCACTACTTCAGAGCTGTATATTGTTGCATGAAGAGAAGCTAAAATTACTCTTTATGATAAAGTTAATGGTATACAGTTTGTAAGTTAGTTATAATACCACCTCAAGCATTCCTACAAAACTTAATTTAATATTCCAACTCACTTTAAAATCTTATTATAGAAACCACTTACAGGCTGTATAAACACGTTTTCATATTATTAGGGAAGGATCTTAATAAAGAACAATTTGAATGCAAAATGCACACCTAGAGTAAGCTGCTTATAGTAAAACTAGCTAACTGAAATTTGATGTCAGCAAACCTCCCAACTAGTTTCTTTGTCTGAGTTATAAATGGACTATGTTTTTGTGTACTTAGACCTTTTTCTAATAGAAAGACTGCATCAGAGAATTCAAGGGATTGAGATAATAGTATAAGCATTGGCTATAATCCCCCTCTGAGGACCAAAATATCCGAGAGCAGGCACTGATCAGCATGTGCAGTTGATTATAACAAGTGATGTAACTCACATCCATAGGAATTTCTCTCTCAAGCTATCACAATTCTTTAACAGTGAAAATGAGAAACAGTGTTGAATCTTAGGACAAGGCTTTACTACAGTTCTGGTGGAAATGAAGTTTTGCTCTACTTAGAACAATATTTGTTATGTTTAGCTACTAAATAAGTTAGCATTTATTATTTTTATTGATTACCATATTGTGACATTGTGTGGTGATATGCCAGTGAAATTATTCATTAAAAGAATGACCTAAAAGAGAGCATGTTTCATCTACGTAACTGATTTTTAAATGAGGCAATAGACTAACAATGATTAATGCATGATTTATCATCAGAATAGAAACCAATAAAAGTATTCTTCACTGACTTTATTTGTAGTTGCTATTCACAGCATGTACATTTTAGAAGCCCATAGTATTCAAATCTTCTATGACATATTTTTATAATTGTGTTTTAAATTTTGTGCACTAACAGGTTAAAGTAAACAGCATTTTAAATCTTTATAAATAACAAAATTTGTTGTTTGCAGTAACACTTAGAATGTTAATCTGCAGGTCCCTGTCTTAATGAATTAGTAGTGTTTTCTGTGTACAAAATAAATGCAAAAGGTCAGCTTATTATCCCCCAAAACTACTGTGAAGTCATCAGAGAATTAATTTTGTTATTCTGCTGAAGCTGCATGCAATCACCAAGGTTCATATGGGTGAAGTATTATTAAGTTCTGCTCACTGACACATACTGCAGTAAACAAAATAAGAGCCAAGACGTGCAGGCCACTGAAATTACTCCTACATGCAATCGGATTGTTTTTAAAACAAGCTTTTCTGATACTTTGACAGCAGTTCTGTAGATACAGCCAATCCTCCAGTGCTGCTCCCTGTTTTTTCTCGCACCTCTCTCCAGAAGTGCCCCTGCAAGCTCAGTGGAGCCAGCGCACACTCCCTGTGGCCCACAGATAGCAGCTGTAAAGCAGGATCCACAACAGTATTTTACATTTTGTTGTGAACAGACCATCTGCACCATAGAGAAGGAAAGAGAACCTGCTCCATCTCCCATGGCAGCAGGAAGGGGTGGGAAAGGATAGGAAAAAGTGGGGAGCCAGAGCTACAGGCCCAAGGGTAGGGCAAGCAGTGAAATATACAGGTATTAATGCACCATTGATTATGAAAATACCATACCAGACAGCAAGACCACAGAGCCACTCAGGACAGTGTGATAGGCACCCTTTCCCTAGGTAAACTCTGGGCAAAGCCAGACCAGGCTGGGCAGCCTACGCAGCTTTTAAGCAAACTTTGGAAAGTCAGTAGTGTATTTCATAGACCTATGCTATTTCATCATCCTCTAGTGCATTTGCTCATGACCCTTTCATTTATCGCAGCAATAGGTCTTACATTTACAAGCATGGAGGACTTAAAAAGAATGGAGTTTTTTTGTTCTTTTCAGTATCTGTTCCATTGATGTTGCCCTTGTGGGCTTTCTACTGCTGTACCTCACTCCCAATGCAAATGTCATCATCAGGTAAAAATAAACTTTAAGACTACCTAACAAAGTAGCTTTGTTTGCCTTTAGCAATTTAATATAGCTTCAGCATAAAAGTTTGCCCACAGGTGGATGAAAAACCTTCAGTGCATCTGTGTGCACTCCAGAGCTGACTTTTCTCTCCTCTGGGCTCATGGGCTGAACTGATTTAAAGGTGCCTGATCATCTTTTAAGTACATAGCCACAAAGTTCACCTGGTGCTTTGTGATTAAATCTTAGCTCAAAAGCCAGAAAGCTGAAGTGGTGACACTGAGCCTACAACCACAGTGCCTTTAGCACTTCTTTTGTATGAAGACTGTTGACATAGAGACCAAGAGATGGTAGAAAAATGTAGTTACATGTAATTATGATCATACTCCTACATTTTTGTAAATACCTGATATTTAAGCAAAATAACAAATATTCATTCATTACCAGGATTACTGATGTGAGCCAAAAGCAGATTGATTTTTTCTTTTTTCAGGCCGCAGATGCTAAGTTATCTCAGGAAAACTACAGCAGTTTCTGAAGCAGAATGCTGAACTTTTCCACCGTATCTGTTGTGCCATCAAATAGGCTGTCGTGATCCCAGTTCTTATTGTGACATGCCAACAAAACTGGTTTTATATCACTTCTGAGAGTTCCATAACAGCATGTTCACTGTTAATGTATTTTGGTTCATATAAATGCAGAAAGAATCTGTGACAGGTCATAGTGTATCCCCCTGTTATTTTTAGTCCATGTACATAATTTACCTTATTCATTGCTACAGGGGCTCCACAACAGATTCAGGGCTGTGATAGAGGTTCAAATCAAGTTAGAAAAGCAGCATTAGCATTACAATCTGTACAAAGTATGAACCAGAAAACTCAGATTCAATTTAGGGGATGAGAGTAGGCTGGAGATGCTTCACCTGCTCCTAATAATGTCCATGAGTGCTACGCAACCAGATGCGTTAGATAAGGATTTCCTGGTTTAATGGTGAGCATAAATAAAGAGGAACAGTGCTCTGATGATGCAAAATTACATAGCTCTGTTGAAATAATGGAGCTACAATGATCTAGCAGAGTGTCTGGAGACAGTTTAAAGATACTGTTTTCATGAAACTTGGCAGGACCACTCAAATCAGTGAGATGAGAAAGAGCTGGCAAATAATCAGAAAACATTTCGCCTGTCAAAATTCAAAGCTTCCATTTCTGGGTTTTCTGAAAAGCAAATGGTGGGCAGATGGGCTCTGTTTGCTCCTCCTTTAATTCTACCAGTTAAATAGCCAACCAGTGGACCCACAGTTACCGCATCTTGACATGACACTTAATCTTTTCTTCCTTCATGACACTGATATATTAAATATTGGGAATCAGGTTTTATTTAATGCTCTCACTTTCTGTAATCAAATAAATGAGTCTTCTCAGCTGCCCTTAAAGCAAAGTAAATCTTCTTTTCTAAACCATTTGTAAACAAATCCTCAGTGTTCATTGTCAGATCTAAGCTAGGAGGTGTTTTATGTGACCACAAGCAGATCACTGTCAATAGAAAAATCAGATGTTGCATCACAAAATACTTTCAAGCATATTTCAACAGGCAAGTGTACATGAACATTACATTTTTGAAACAGAGAAGTCGTAGCATAAAGTCCTACTATCCAGTTTGTGTAGCATGTTCCATGTATGTGGATGAATTACCATATTTCTCTCCTCAAAATCATGTTCCTTCCCATGAAATCAGACTTATTTCCTGATCAAGCTACTGTTTTGCTCGAAAAAATAAGATGCAAAGTATCATAAACAGTAATGAGTAACTTAAAGTCTTGCTTTGCATATCTGCAATGCTCTGGTTCCAAGGATCTCAGATCATGCTTCATAAACTTTAATTGAGCTGCCTATATCCCTATGACATAGGAAAATATTATTTCCTGTGTTTTATAGCAAAATAATAGCAAGAGAAATACAGAAGCAAATCTTGCCCTCAAGCAAATGATCACAGAGGGTCTCCTCATTGCCTTACCAGTACAGTGCTACTCTGCAAGCAGTACTCTGAATTTATTTTGTAGGTAAGGAACAAGAGAAAGATGCTCTTGCTTTCAATACTAAGGAGCCGGGCTCTTCTCTGAGGCACCCAGGGGAAGCTCACTGAAGCCTGGTAAAACAGGAGGCAGAGGTGCTACAGCTGCATCCTCCTGCCCTGCCAGCGGGCAGCACACTCATAGCTGTGGTACCCACCTCAGCAACCCTGCAGTCTCAAGGCTAGGATTTTCCCCCTGCTTCTCCATGTGCATTACCAGACAGCATACAAGCAGCTACAAAAGCACCTCTGGTCTTAAGTAATTTTAAAATTGCCATTTCCATATTTTTAAAGTTATCCCTAACACAAGTGAGATAAGGAATACACATGGAAGCTAATTTTACTGTCCTGATATTAAGATTTCTGGGATGAGCCAAAGATTACAGCTTTTCTTTTACATAGCTTCATATTTCACACGTCTTAAGGAGTTTCAGACTATCATAAGCACAGGCAAACAAATTCATGGTTTCCCAGTGTTCTATGTTAGTTCATTACTTACACTGTTCTTATTGTTGTGCTTGTTCTCATTGCTCTGCTTTGTGGCACCTCCTGGCAGGCCACAGACACCAGCTCCAGAGCCCTCTGTTCTGCCTGTGTAGAAGTGCAATAGACACCTTATGTGAAATACAGCCACTGCACAGGGAGAAGTCATTTACATAAAAAAATAAGTAGGTAACACAATTAGCTGCTGACAGAGGCTAACTTTTCAAATGCACATGAAGTAGAAACCCACTGTAGATAAGTTTAACAACTGATCTTAGAACGGTTCTCTCAGCAGTCACCCTCCTCTCTGCCATCCAAGACATCGTTATCAGCCAAGTCCTACTTCAACTTCATGAATACTCCTTTCGTTGCCAGGAGGACAGGACAAGGCTGTATTTGAAACAGGGTGCCTGAGTCATCATTTATTGTTCAAATTTCAGTACCACATAAGATGAGCTGAGTAACATGCAAACAAAAGAATGATCTGGCACCACAGGATAGCATTAAGTAGCCATAAGAAAGAAGTAATGGCTTCACTGAGACAACAGCATTGTTCTGTTTAAGTCAAAGCGTAAGTCTCAAACAGGTATAATCAAGAGCAACAAGACAAGTGAGACAAACAGCAGGACACAAAGCATTTTACTGGGGAAAAAATGGCATGACTTGATTAGTAATTTTCAAGACATATAACTGTCAGTGGTTTTAGCTGCCTCTCACAGAAAAGCATTTTAAAACAATTTTACTAAATTAACATTGGTTTTGTTTCCTAGCGAATGCTCTGGTTTGTATTTCCATTTCCAAATGTGGGGCAATATCCTTGCTTCTCCAGCAAGTACTTTTTTTCCTTTTGGTTAAGCTATGAAGAAACAAAAGGAGATATCACCTGCCTTTCCTATTCTGCTCGCAACACAATCATCTCCTGTTCAGGCATTCATTCATGCAGTCACATTATTTTCCGTATTTCCTTAGAGATGGCTGCTTCTCAAGCTCCTCACTATTCCTACCCTGCTCAGCCACCTGTGATGCAGGGGCCCAACGGGCAGAGCGGTGGCAGTGAGCTTGCAGGTTGCTCCTTGCTTTCCTGCAGCATCAACACCCGTTACCAGAACATGGTACTTTGGCTATATATACCAGCTATATGTAGCTCTGGAGATGCTGCATCAGGGATGAATAGAGTAAATTTCAACAGAAGAGCTGTAAAAAAAAAGAATATCTACCTTGAGGTTTGAGCCTTTGCTCTACAGCCAACTGCTGCATAGCTTCACTGGACCACATCTGTCTGAGACCAACAAATACAGCTCCCCACAGAGTTGGTTGGTGCTGCATCTAAGACAGGACTGAACTGGCCCCATTCCTCCTCCATTATGAAGAGGAGGCAGGAGTCCTCTGCCCTGAGGCACAATGCACAGAACCTGGCTATGTGGCTGAGCAACCTGCCTCCTCCTGCAGAACCATGCACAACCACTACCGGCAGAGGTTTGTCCAGGACTGCCAGTGCATGAAGGACCAGCCAGCACCACTGGCTTGCCAGAAATTCTGTGAGAGCCATCAGTAGTCTCTGTTTACAGTGTTGCTTCTGATTGCATTAATTGCTAATCTAGAACTGCATTCAACTGTCTCTCTCTGGACTTTGGGAGTGTTCCCACAATAGAAGCTACAGCAATGTAACACATTTTTGTGCAGTGCAATTATATCCAGTAGCATCCCCAACCTGCTATGTGACAACCATAGTCCAACCTCCCCAAACAGAGGTGATTCAGAAAAGGCTCTTGAACAAGCATAAACTTACCATATCTCCCCATTCTTAAGGAAGAACTGCCTTTGAAATTGTCTAAGATTCTTGTTCAACTGATTATTCTGCCATTATTGGAGATCAATACCTCTTCAAAGGGTAGTTTTCTATGAATGGCCAGAGTAATATTTTACCTTCAAATAAATTACTTGGAATTCCAATTTGTCCTGTATTCTCTGGAGTTCCCCAAGGTCACATTCTGTCAGGCTGGAGCAATATTTCTGACTAAATCTGTCTAAAAAAGCAGAAGGCAGGGCACCAGGTCAGGTATAGTCTCCAGGTTGCTCCTGTTCATTATGGCAAAAGGCTTCCTAACCTGGGAAAACAGGAGTTTCTTGCTGCTGATCTCATTTTCTTGGCATGTGCATGATAAGCAGCAAAGCAGATGAACTCTTAAGAAACAAAGATACTTTTTTAATGCAAATGCTTCCAGTAACTCAGAATAAGGATAAGGAAATATGGAAAATATAGGCTATATAAGCAGAATTGTTCTGACACAAAGAAACATTTAGCAAGACTTTCCATAAGGCAGCTGCAGCTCTGTGAAGTCAGCAGAATTGTAAAATGACAACATCCAGTATTTATTGTTTATAATTAGTGATTTATCTCTCCACGACGACTTCAGTGGCCGTATTACTATGTAGGAACCCAGCACAATTATCCTCATTTATGGATATTTTGAAAACTATCTTCTCCTAGAGATTATAATTCAAAATGATTTTGTGTGTGCATATGTATATTTGAAGGTGGTTATATTACGGGCAGGACATATACAATTTAAAAATAACAGCCCTTCCCTGAATGCGTAACTAAACTTTTTATGGAATGAAAGTTTCTCATTCCTTATGTTTTTAAAGAATATATTACATAGCTTCTCAATGACGTGAGACGCAGAACTGAGCATGCAACCTTCTGATGGGCTCATCAAGCAGGAGGCCAGGTTAGTCTGGCAATTAAAGACAACACACCAAGAAACATCTGGACACCTCTGTACCTATTTTGTAGAGAGAAGGAGATTGGAAAGTGCTCACAGTTGACTGGAAAAATTGGTATGGTGAAGCATGACACTATGTAGAGTTGAGTCGAGACAGGAACACAACATGCTACACCTCAGGCAGCAGGTTTCATCCTGAGCTGGGAAGCCCAGTTGTGACGCTGCTGCCAGGAAAACACTCAGCAAGCCAGTTTTGTTTATACAAAGTTCTGCTGTTTAGTCTTTCTTCATTTGAGAATGCTTCAAAACCTAAAATTTAAAAATTCCCTATGAAATTAAAACATCTGGAAGAAATGGTTTGCACATGAACAAGACATTTCGTTTCAGTGAAAACAAGATGCCTTCTGGTTTTGACCTTTCTAGAATTTCACCATAGGAAACCATACCATGCTGAGAAGTCACATCATAGCTAAAAAATAAAATTAAAAAACTTTTCCTTTGAAATACAAAAACAGGTGGAGGGGTTTTTTTTGTGGTTGTTATCACCTTTTTAGCCACAAAGGTCAGGTTCTGCCCACTATGAGATCCCTTCTGGTTTGATGACAAGTTGGGCTGGGACCAGGAGGCTGTGCCTCCTGGATGCCCCCGGTACAGGCGGTGAGAATTGCTCCCACATGCCGTGGTAGGCCTCTGCGGTTGACACTGAACACCATGAAACGGATGCGTTCCTGTTCGACAGCGATTCCTGTGCTTAGTTAGAAAGCATCTGAGATGGTGTGTGATGAAAGGGCATGATCTTGTGACAGATAGATCATTACTGCAGCAGCTAATTACCCTTTGCTGATTCCTGGACAATGAGATTAGCATCAATGAGGCTGGGGAAGTCTATCGGGAACAAAAAGGGACACAAAAGACAAACAGTGGAAATTAAATCCCTTGGTTAAACAGAGCAGTGAGACACTCTTCCCGAGGCAGACTGAAGTCAGGCTTCTTTCTCTGCCTTCCTGCCGCGGGCAGAGATGGGGAGGAAAGATATTGATAAATAACAGCTCCTTTGGCACTGGGTACTGTACAGACAAGATCCCTAAATAGCTGCTGTCAGTCTGGGCTGAGCTTCATGCTCTGTATCCTGACCACAGGCATGACTTGGGGACAGCCCAGCAACTTTGCTTGGGACAGACCTTTACTGGAGCAACACTGAAATAACCAGCCTGGTGTCCAGGGACCAGCAGATCACAGTCAACAATGTCTCTCAGGCTCCTGAAGCCAGAAGAATTTGAGCATATATGCTTAAAGATAATTATATGCCTAAAAATTCAGGTCTGATGACAGAAAAATGGGGTGACATTTTTAGAAGTGCTTGGCAATGATAAACTTCACTTGTATTGAGGTCAATGGGATTTCTTTCTACATGTCTTCAGTGGGAACTGAATTAGGTCAGTGCTGAAGTGCTTTTGTAAATCAGACCTGTGTGGTAAGCAAGCAGGTACAGTATGTTCCTTCCCTTTAATGACAGCTTAGGGACATCTCTGATGCAGAGCAGCATGAAGTCCCTCTTGATAACAAAGATGCCATTATTTATGTCTAAAAACCCAAGGTAATTGTGTATATGAGTGGAAAAAAAAACAACATCTGAAGTGTTCTTGATAGGTTACAAATTACATATTTGAAATTTTAAGAAAGATGGAATGTATCAATTTCAGTCTCCTCTTTATAAATTCCCTTACCAATTAGGAGAAAAGCGCACCTGTGCTAAGAACAAGAATGAAACAGCCATCTTTCAGGAGAGGGGTCCATTTACAGTGGGGAATTATTAACCACTAAAAAGTCAGGAACAAATCCTTAACCCTAGCAATAATGTCCCAGTAACACTACACCAGAGTAACAAATAGGAAATGAGAAAAATCCTCAGGAAAAAAGGATGATTTATGAAAAGATTAGACACACAAGTGTGTGTTGAATATGCATGCACAATTGCATGGTTAATTTGCACACCCAATTATTGCCATTGTGCATAAAATTGAATAATTACCCATGAAAATAACTGATTATGGTTATTTACTTCCATAATTACTTGATTTGCACATACAATCATGGTAATTAAGCACACAAATTAGTCATCACACAATTGCATGCCTAACCTTATTAAGAATCAGAATCAATGCATTTATTTTAAATTGCATTTGTCCAATTCTGTTGTACTGTGATTTTTGTTATAGCTGGGTTTGGAACTGATGTACATAGCAGCGACCAGCTTCCCAACATGCTTGTCCTGGTGCCACACTTCAGGCATGAGCAGAGCCTGTGGAATGCCTACACCGCACATTTCTCGGCTCACACACAAACGACGAAGGAAATGCCATAAAAAGGGAGAAATTCAGTCAAAATGCGACAGGAATTTGGGAACAGCATACAGTTTTGAAGTCGTTACTTTCAATTCAGGAATGAGGTAACTAAAAAAAATGTCTCAAGCATTTGTGCTGAGGAAATGGAAAGTAATGAAGAAACAATACTTGAATGATGGATTTTGGCATTAAATCTTTAAAAATTTTAAAGTACTGTAATCTGTTAGCATAACATTTCTGAAAAGCCAGAGAAACTATTGCTTTCATTTTAGAGACAAAGCCGGTTAGGAATGGAGATGTTAAATGCCCAAGCCTACATCGGTTCTCTGCTGCACTCCCAGAAATAAAATCCAATTTCAGCTCCCAGATTTGTGATTTCACTTATTAGTCTAAATGTCTTCCCCTTGTAGATGTCCTGTCTCCAGGTACAGTAGGTGAGGATACCTTTATTAACTTTCCTATAAATCACATTTTGCTAGGAAACATAATAAAAGCCTAGGGAATTAGTCAATAAAATAGTGCTGCTCCTCTATCACTTAATAAATGCCTGGGTCCTACGGTTGAAACTTGGTATGCTCTCTAATTAAAAAGAACAAATATGAGAAAAATACTGGCAACTTGAAATATTGAGTTGTTTCATGTTTGTTATTGGCGCCTTCTTGAGTACAATTTTCTAATAATTGGACCAGATGGACAAGAATAAAGAAATTAGCATGTCAGTTTAAACTGAGTCTATTACTATATAGAAAGAATCATGAATGACAGATCTGTGAATTTCCCTACATAAATCACTGAAAGCTCTACTGCGTCTGTGCATATAATCTATATTTTTTCTCCTGCCAGTTTTGAGTTAATGCCAAGTTAGTTTATGCTGGAAGAAATATAGGGGTTAAAACATTTTGTCCTGAATGTATTTTTTTTTGTTGTTGTTAATTATGTGCCTTAATTTAGTTCTTGCTTAATGCACTTCAGAATGAATTGTATGTCTTGTAATTGCTTTATTATTACTTGACATTAGACCTTATGTTAAGCAATCAAAATGGTATGGCAGGATGAAAAGGAAGGCAGATGATCAAGATACAGTGAAGATGAGTTTGCATCTTTAAAGCAATTGCATAGTCCCTGACTGCCAGAAATGTTATAGGATTAACATTACACTTTCTCTAAATTACAACCTATCAAAGAAAATAAGAATGAAAGAAAGAAATCCCTGAGTGAGCAGCTATTTGGTTTCTGTTAGCTTGCAACAAAGTTTTGCTTTGAGTAATTGCAGGTGGGATCTGTTGTCAGCCTGACTGCTGCTTTACAATGAACCCCCCCCACATTTGGGGAGACACGGCCCTGGCTAGGAGGGTTACATGGTAACACAAAAGCCATATGTCCTCAGAAATCAGTGGCAAAAATGCCTTAATAAAACTTGTTAATGCCATGATAGAAGAGTTCTCTCCAAATCCCTTGAAATATTAGGTGTCAAAACATGCCAGAAAAATATAGTACCTTCGCAACACAGGCCAATTAGTATTTTATAGGCTGTAAGAACCTTAAGACTCCCCTATCTTAAATCCTAGAGAAATCAATTTAATAGAAATAATACAGGACTTCCAAAGTAAATGTTAACACCTCTTGCTAGTTTAATTCTTTCACAAGGCTATTTTTATAAATCACAAGTAAATGATGGTTTATAATGTAATTGCAACCAGTCTGAAGTTAAGACGCAGAAGACAAACCCAACCCCATGAGGTTTTTTAACTTTAAGCCATTCATTCTGCAGCGCATGGTCCTGCTGTAGCCTGACAGCATACTGATTTGATGTGCTGATCAAGTGCTAGTCCCATGCAGAAAAAAATTATTTATTTACATGCATAAGGCTACTTTAAAAAAAATCTGTATATTTCATGCTGCTAAGGGGGTATTTGTTTAGTTGATGTAATATTTTCCATAATGATTTCTGATTACCAAAATGCATAGTACAAATGGTAATCAGTGCCCCTTTCAAAGCAAATGCTGCTGCTGAGTACCTCCTATGAGTTTAATCACAGTGTGCAATTCACACCGTAATGTGTTATAATTGCCCCCTGCAAAGTTGGTCCTGTTTCATTTTAATATCACTGGACTAGCTACTGAAACTCAACATGAGTTCCTTGAATGCTGCAATCTTCACTGAGAATTTTACATACATAATTAATCTCAAATAAGGGTACTATAAAAAAAGGTGAGGATTTTTAAAGAAATGCCTTGGTTTTTAATAGCTGTAAAATCAGTGAAAAGTTCACCCTGTTGGACACTGTACTCTGAGATCCAGTCTGATTGCCATTTCCTTCAGATAAGTTTACCTATTCTTTTGCCAAGGGAAAGCTACATAATGATGCAACAGAAAGCTTTTTATTTTGTTGTTTTCTAACATCAGGCAGTTTATCCTCATTTCGATGCACCTACTGAGTTGAGATGATAACTCTTATGTTACTATTTAAAAGAACTGTTGAAAGTACCCAGGGATCTAAGCTGCAGAAGAACATAGTGCTGCACAGTATTTTGAGCCAAAGATCTGAAAGAGCAACTAGAGGTGGAGCACACCTGCTGTCAAAGCCTATGCAATCCACCTCTAAATTTTATAGCAAATAGTGTTATTTGCATAGTCACACAGCTAATTAAACTATTAATTATTAATATTTTTGGCTACTTGTTTGGCTGCAATTTGTGATCTAATCTTTGGATTTCCCTATTTAAAGCATGCGCTATTCAGAGTATTTGAGCATTCCCCCAGCAGATCCCATTGGCCAAACCGCCTGATCATCTGCCTGCTTTGCCTGCCCATGACAGGAGACACATTTGGGGTGACCCAAGCCCTGCTGCAGCCAGGGGAGCCCCATTTTGTCACAGCTTATGGGAAGACCCTCCCAGGAGCCATCTCCTCCAGGGCCTGCCGTGGGGAGTTGCCACCAGGGCTTAACAAGAGCGCCAGGGGGAGGACAAGTCAAAACCTGCTTCACCCTGGCTGTTTATGACTGGCGTTTTTGCTTTTCCTTCACTGGGTTAGTGAAGGTTTTAACCTGAGGAGAAACAAATGACAGAGTGTCCTCATCAAGACGGGTCACTGGAGCCCAAAACGCTACCTATTTAACTGGCTTTGTGACTGAAACCCAGTGCAAGGCATTGCATCAGCTTTCCACTGGCTACCTGTTCAGCTTGGGCAGTCAAAGGCACTGTGAGGCACAGGTCACCAGCGCTGGAAATGCCTCTTGCCCTGCTGACACCAGGCCTGCTACGAGTGATACAACCACTTTAATTACACTGATTGCATCAATCAGAGCTGCCAGTGAAATTACTGAGGGTCCCATGGCCTGGGACTGAAACATTTTTTAATAGAACTGATGAACTCTTCCCTTATTTTATGTGTGTGTCTGACCTCCTGAAGGGATTTACCCGCACACTGCCTTCTTTCACAGCAGACATGCTGCCGAGCCAGGAGCTCCCACCTCCTCATTAACTGTAGTTCCTGTTGCTCCCCTAACGAGCTCAAGAGCCCACCAGCCTCACCGCTGCCAAGCATCCCACACTGGGCATGAACTCAGAGTGTTTCCAGCCTCTCTTCGCTTCTGAAACCAGAAGTTGGTCCCTTTTTCTTGAATGTGATGCACAAGGGTAACCTAGCGTGTGCAGAGAGGAGACGCACAAAAACCTCCAACTTCTGAGTAGCCAGTGTTAATGGTGTGTGGCTGGTGACAACTTGTTTGGCCACAGTGCTTAGAGTGATGGCTAGAAGGGATAGCACACACAAAGCACAGGTTTTATTTTTCTCTTCCCCGTCTACTACCTCCATTGTTTCCCAAAACCTAAAAAATGCATGATCAGGCACTTATTTGAGCTTTCATTGTTCAGCTTCTAAGAGGCAAAATGACCAGATGGTGGTGACTGATGGCACCCAAAAGCAGACTGATCCCGAAGTCAGCCTGGGATGTGTGACATGAGTCCTTGCTACTTGCCCTGCCCCTCACTTGATGTTTTCCTTCTATCAGCTTATGTCTCCTCTCTTCTCCTTCTGTCCTTTTTAGCCACATCTCCTTATCTCCTTGCCCTGCAACACTGAGCAACCAAGAGGGCAGTTAGAAGCAACAAACTCAAGCAGTCCAACACTAATACATCTTCCCTGGGTGTTAGACTAGTGCTAAAATTCCGTGCAGTATCTGGACTTTTTTATTTCTTTTCCCCCACCAGATTTATCTCAGAGACAGCAAATTCCTTCTTTTTCCTCCCTATCTTCATTCTGGATTTTTATTGTATAGGGAGAAAAAAAAAAAGACAGAACTTGTGCAACAAAACCTCGTGCTCCAAACCATTTCAATCACTTAATGCTAACCTGAAAAGCATTTGCTAATGTTAAACCAAACTGAAAATATTCTATGCAGCTCAATTAATAGGGAACAAGATACCAGTTTACTTTAAAAGTTAAAAATTAATCTGAAAAGTAAAATACTGTGTACTTTGTCTAGCCTTTAACGGGAGATTAAAATAATAGCATTTATCAAAACGAGATGCGGACTGATACTGCCCTTGACTGTATCATGTTGTAGCGTTAATTGTTATCAGGGATTTTTCCTGGGCTGAACCCCACCCCAGCATTGTACCAGCACACCACACTCTGCCCTGGTGTGAAACACAGAGTTCAGACTTTTCATGGAAGCTGCTTCAATGTTTCAGGTGTGCTCAGGGTGGAAGGGGGCTGCTAGGGAGCAAGCAGCACACCATACACATGCAAGGAAAGTGTGTAAAGAGGATGTTTACATGAGCATTGACTCAGAGACCTTTCATTCCTGAAGCCTCTAATAACACGGCACTACACACAGGCATGCCAATTTTCTGCTTTAAGAAAGCATTAATTCAATATGTAACTCTGCAAATTTCAGACCCAAGGACTATTTCAAAATGTGAACTTCATAATAGATCTTCCAAAGCTATTATAACCATTGTCAGGGAGCATTCATGTTTTCAGAAGTAATTAAGGCAGAAATTCTTGGGTATATCTTGTCAAGGTCCTCTGAAGAATTTTCCCTGAGCTGCATTGTTTGAGAGGGGGGAAAAAAAACAGGGGGGAAAAAAAAAAAAAAAAGTAGCATGAATTGTAATTACTGAAAAGCAGTGCAGAATAAAGCTATGGTAAATTCCTTCACAGTTGAACTCAACTGTTTAACACATGAAAACTCTAATTGACAATTCTGTACCAAAGTGTAAATTTGTCAGGGAAGGATACGCAATAAGTTTTTTGGGCTTTGTTTCTTTTTCTTCTTGTACATCATAGTGAGTGCTGTTGTGATTTGGATCTATTACTTCTGAATATTGCATGAAGCTGACAAGCACTTGTCATTTAAAGACCACATGGAGGCATTTAGTTTTCCATTTAGACATAATAACACATTATGCAAATAAGCTTGCCAAGGAAAGCTGGAGGCTTACATGAAATAAACTGTCAAACACCAGTTGCTAATAAATGAACATTTCTTTATAGATTGTCTTAATTTGGGCAACTGGAAAATAAGCATGGCTGCGTGGATAGACAATCTTTCAATATGAAATTCTGTGGATCGTGCAGAGCAGAAGTCTTCCCAGAAAATTAATGTTCCTTGCCTTGACGAAGTTAAACAAACATGGGGAACTTTAAGCAACCCGGTAAAATATTTACACGATACTGCACAAAACAAGAAAGGTTTTGAAATCAGCTCCCCACATTGCAGACGCCAACGGGATCTTTGCAGTGCCTGGGGCAAGAGTGGGGTTTCTCCTGCCGGCACTCACCCCACGGCTGCCTGCCACGTCCCCCGCCTGCTGGCACCGCCTGGCAGCATCCTCTGGCTGCACCCCAAACGGAGCCCTCGTCGCCCCGTGGCACTGCTCAGGGCCGGTACGCTGCGTTTCAGACGAGCACAGCTTCCCTGTAGCTCTTCTCTGTGCCATACACAGAATTCAAGAGTACTTGCAAGGAGATCACAGGCCAGCTTGGTAAGGGGAGAGCAGAGTATTTAAAATAAGCAAACCGAAACACGGACAGTTCCAATCAGTAATGGTCCCAGACTTTTAGATGCAAGTAACTGGGCAAGTAGACAGCTCAGAGATGCTTACAGGTATGTTCACCAAAATTAAACACAGACAGACCTCTCAAAATAACTCTTATCAACAAACAGACCACTATAGCAGCAAAACCAAATTAATACATAAAACCTAGAGGTTACCAGGGTCAAATGGGGTTTTTGTTTGAGTGAATTTTTTTCCCTTGGCCTGACAATGCAATATTAGAAATTGCATATTTCTTTATTGTGGTGGAAGAAGGCCTTTAGCTTTGAGCTGTTCTGTGCCACACTGAAATATTCCGTCATTCAGGAAGGGAAAGGAGTCTGAATGACAGAGCCTCCTGGGGAAGGATGCACCAGGAGGAAAGGGTCACCTGCTCCATCCACTCTCTAAGCAGAACATGCTAAGAGAAGGTCTTAAAATGGACCAGTAAAAAAACCCCAATCAACCCACCACCAAACAAACCAAAATACTTCAGTGATCATGCTCTACTCGTGCAAATTGAAAGCTTAATGTAGGATATTGATTTACAAATTCGCTGTGTAAAAACAGCCTAATTGCTCTACATCTTTAATATTGCTTTGAAGGGAAACTCAAGCCAATGTGTAATTCCAGTGGTTAATTTACTATGTCATTTCTTGTTTCTATTTTTTAATAACATGAGTAACATACAGTTGTTTCAAAATTGGCACCTTTTCATCCTTTAGGAAACTATAAAGTAATATTCTGTGAGAAATCCGCTCTTAATTGGGCTAATCAAGTAGTATTTCCACTTTAGGAAGGAAGGATTATAGTCTCATTTACTGAGAAGTTCATATGACAGTTGCAGACATTTATATTTGAGTAGCTGCTTTGGGATCTGTCCAAATCTTTCTTTTTTTTTTTTTTTTTTTTGCTTCTTTTTAATTAATATTTCAGGCATACAGGATAGTTTCTTCTTTTTTGGAAGCTGAATTGAAGAATTTGATTTGCACTGGGCATTTTGCCATTGGGGGGCGGGGGGAATAATCAGAAACCTAAGAAGGAATTCATGAAGTTTTGCTTTGTAACTAACCCAAAGTTTTTCATATACAAGGGAAGTTTTACCTGATGGAACCAGTGTCCCTCTGCCATATAGCGTGACTGAGGGTACAAGTGACTTGCCAGTTATTTTAAGACAAAGTAAAATTAGGAGGCTGATACTTTGTGTGACCTGAGCAACCCTCCCTAAATGACCAAAAGAAACTACAGAGTAATTTGAAACTTAAAATTTATTTGTAATTTAAGAGTTTTTCAAAACTTCCTGACAGCTCAAAACCTCCCTGTCTTTCACCAGTCTACACAAACCTCGCTATACCTTCACTCTCCACAGAGCTGTAAGATTTAAATTTAGTTTTTAATAAAGCCTGTCAACTGCTTGTGGGTGGAACAAGTGCAAAGCAGCATCCTGGTTTTATTCAGAATTTATCCCTGTGGTGTGAGAATGAGGAAGCACCTGGTGGAACATGAAAAATATTCATTTACAAGAGGTGAAAGAAAGCACTTGCTTCTGCAGTGAGCAGCAAAATTCTGAAATCTGCTGCCACAGGAGCCTGGAGAAGGACTATGTCAGTGGATGCAAGAAGTGTTCAACAAATTCATGGACCACAAGGTCCATAAAAAGCCATATCAGAACCTAGACAGGAGATCATAGCTCACAGGAGTATAGATAACCAGGAATGTAACCAAACTGCCAAATGGAGTGATGAGCTTCCCATCCTCCTCCTTTGTAATCCCAAAGTTTACTATATCCAGGTGTTGGTTATACACTTACATGCATGGCCTGGAGCCCCAGCATGGGGGAGTAGCAGCAGTGTCTGTCTGAGCACAAAGTAGGTTAGGAGTGAAACCAAAACCTAAACCCAAAGTAAACCCACTTTCTTAGCATGTATTCCCCCGTTCATTTTGTTAATGTGACAGCTCATTTCTGACAACTACCAGCAGCTCCACTAACCCTAATCCTCTGTATTGTGTAAATACTGCAGCATTGCCACAGGCTTATATGCAGAACAGCGCTAATGTTATCAACTCTGATCAAATAACAGAAAGAGGATCCTAATAGCAGGCAAGTTTTGGTATAGTCTTAGCACTACTGAACAAAACTGCTTTTGAATTTGGGAATTAGCTGATGCAATGTGGTAAAAAACAGAACTACTGACTCTCATATTAGGATCAGACAAAGGCATCAGGATAGTATTTTATTAGATTATTATTTCCTTGCTCTCCTCTTGACACAGTCAATCTTTCTTGCAGTTTACATTAATAAATAATTACCTATGGCAAGAGACAGAGATGCATAAAAAAGCCAAACAAGTGCTCTCATACAGCAGGCAGCCTTTTAGAAAACAAAGATGGAATTGAAAAGTTTCATTAATCCAAGCCTTGTCATCTACAATGCTGTTGAAATAACCCCCTAAAGCACTGTTGAAAGGCACAAGAGCATCAAGCAAGAATCAGTCAACTTCTAGATGATACTATCTCAACTAGGAGGGCATCTCTTTGTAGCAAAGATTAAAGGGAGAATGCCTTTTCCTGAATGCTGTTGACTTATACAACAACCATTCAGCAATTTGACTTTCTTTTTGTGGTCGAGAATGTATTATTAATGTGCAGTCCTTTAAAGAACCGTGCTAAATTCCTCCTGTGTTTAGCACTTACAAAACATACGGGGGGGGGGGGGGGTGGGGGGTGGGGAGGGGGGGAATAAAAAGCAAACCAATGCTTTTCACAGTCTAAACAATAACAAAGTGCCTCCAGGATTCATTTTAATGAGAAACGCCAGCATTGCACTGCGGAAGTCTTGAGATGGGCAATGCACACCAGCAGATTAATTATCATTTAGGAAGCAGGAACTATGTGGATTTTATAACACTGCTTGTAGAAAATAAATATTCTGTTAATCACTGCAAGAGTTGCATTTCCTCAAAGGTACCATTAACCTATAAATATATGTGCCACATATATTAAAAGGAATAAGAAATGAAAGAACCCTTCCTCACTCCCCTTCCCAAAACTACAAGCTAGGAGAATTTCTTCCCTTATAGCTAACAGTGGCTTTATAATTTCTATTTTGTGTTGTTGTTTTTTTTTAGGTTGAGATTAGTGTAAGTTTTTCTGATCTTAACAGAGACTTCAGCAAGCGTGCAGTGTGACACCCACTAGTCCTGCACACATCTGTGGGACAGATTTATCACCATTGGCATGCCATGTAAACGATGGCTTCAATCCCTGACAGAACAGTCATTGACTTTCATAAAGGTTTTATGGATCACCGAGTCCAGGGGCGTCTCTCGATATCTTTTCTGGACTTCTGGATGACATTTGCAAGGCAAAGCCCTCTCTCTGCCCTCACACAGAAATTTTCTGCTGGAGAAGGCACTTCCCTGCCTCCAGCAAACCCAGTTGGCAGCTGACGCTCCGATAGCTGCAGCCTTCAAAATGGGAGGCGATAAGAGACGGGAATTTTAACAATGCGGTGACTTGATTCATAACCTCACTGAGCATATTTGATAACTACAGTCTAATTTCTGGTTGTAATTCAGAGGAAGACTGCATTGTTTTACAAGATAAATGTATTAATCCCTGTTCTTCTGTGGTGGGTATCTAGGAGATTAACTACATTGCTGAATGTGTGAATTTGTCTGTGACCAAAACCTGACATGAATACAAACTACATGAATGATTTCTAAGACTCTTTTGTTGGGGAATAATCTCCAGACAGATGTCCATGATATCGGAACAGTCAGTCCCACACTGTATCATTTATTTGGAATTCATAACCCAAATAAAACTGACTTTACTATAACTTGTTTAATTTCTATATTTTAGCCATTTTTATGTTCTAGCCTTCCCTAATTCACAGTGTTTGGAGGGCTCGGGCTCATGGTCAGGCCCTTTGGAAACCACATACTCATGATGAAATGGATTTCGTACCGTTCTTTGAATAAGAGATTTGTTTAAAGTAACACTTTGATATCTTTCTCCAGGAAAGCAGCTCTTGTGAAGTGGAAACATTTTCCATGTACCAGTCACAAGAGTGCAGAAATGTACTTCTTTCTCCTACTACTTCAAATCCTGCCAACACTACTGATCTTACTCTCCCACTGAAACCTTTATCCTGGCCCCAAGCAGTGACAGTCTCACTCTTGCGCGATCCAGCTGTGTGAAGGTTTGGAGAGCAGGGCTGCTTGCTCCTAGCCAAGCTGAGGACCTGATGCCCGAGACTTTGGCATGGGCACTGCAAGGTCTCATGTGCCTGGGTACCTGCACGTGTGCTGGAGATGCTGACACTGAGAAGCCCCCTCTACCCTGTTGTCATTACGTTGTGACCCCGCCATTAATGACAATTCATTAATATTAACACAAATAAGACCGAGGCTTGTTGTGCTGCATGCATACCAACTGCAGTGTCCACGCTGAGCAAGGCTTTCAACATCCCACTATTATATACAAGGTTACATAGTCTTTTTTCCTGGGACTGGCAATATGTGATGCTACTGCAGAGTCGTTAATTCTATTTCAAATTATATTTTGCAACTTCTGCATTTTTCATGTACGCAGGCTGATTCTGGTTCCTCTGAACAGATTAGTTACTTATAAATGTTCAGGTAATACATGCAAATAGATTGCAGTAAGGTTGTTTATGATTTTTTTTTTCCACCTGCTACAGGTTCATCACGCAATTTCTTATTTCTGAAGAAGTTTTACAAGCAAGTGGAAAAAGTGAATAACAATAAGTAAGGCATATTTAAATTAATTTTTTGGATTCATGTTAAAATTTGTGAAGCTTTTAGAATAAAAGAGCATATCCCTGGTTACTTTCAGAGAATGAACTCTGTTTGCATTTATAATTCAAAATACCAGAGCTGAATGCTGTGCAGAGGACATTGCATATGGATAAGATCTTCAGAGAAGCTGAAACATTATTGTCTTCCAAAAAATGAAGGGAACAAAGCCTGCATCCCCAAGGTGTGCCTCCCTGGTGTGCCCCTCCCTGGCTGGCATTTGGGGTGGTGCAGAGGAGAGGGCAGAGCAGACGTCCTGCAAGGAGCCACACTGGGTGGTCCTGCATCCCGAGGTGAGGGCAGCTGCGGCACCCCCTCTGCTGCTGGCATCACCCCTTGCCCAGCCCCAACCTGGGGCAGCGGCAGCCTGGCTCCCTACCTCTAGCTGCCCAGGTCAGGGGAGGCAAGTTTCTCATCACCGCTGAGGCCTGTATCTTGCAGACACTTGGTTTCCCCTAGCAATTTTCCACTATTTGTTTATGCCTAAAGCCAGCTCTGCAGAAAGGAGCAGGCTGGATGGGCAGTAGCGCTTATCCACTTCTTTATACCTGTATGAGTCCCACTGTTAGGGACTTGCTAGTGTCCTCAAAACAGATACTGAGCCACTGCCTGCCTCAACAGGTACCTACATGTCTGTGGCTGGGCAGAGCTGGACCACACAGCCACGCTGAGCTGCAACTAATGACCAGCCCAGAGCAAGACTCGCCAATGCAGAAAGATCCTCCACCAGCCAGGCACTGGTATTTATGCATCCACAGCCAAGGCCCAAATCCAGCATTGAAAACTGTATAAACCTACAGTCGTGTGGGCACTGCTGTGGCACGGAGGAACCCCTGCTCTGGAGCAATGACTTGAACTGAAGGTCCTCTGCCCTGACTGAACAGGTCAGGTACTGGGTTATCAGCACAGATTTCCCTCCTCTTGCAGCTACTTGACTTCATACAACTAACTTCAGAGTATTGGAATAAAACATCAGATATATTTCTCCATTCCATCCCAGCCTACCCCATCCCAGAGTAATTTGCCAATATCACACCTCCAGCAATGGAGAATGCAGCAAAGCACAACAGACCTGGCAGCCAGAACGTCCTCTCCAGATTGGAGTGGCAGACGTTCAGGTTCCTTCCCCTGAACCCATGAAATATTTCATGCATGTGCTTAGAGAGGCAAGGCATCTTTTGTAAATACTGAGCAGGACTGGGGACCTCGAGCGGCTCTGGAGTCTCTCCATATCCACAGCAGAGTAACTACCATCACCACTGAGCATTTCAGCCAGGAATATTAAAAGCTACTCTGTTAGAATGAGGGAAACTTTAACAATTGTTATTATTAATTTTAGAATAATTAAGTGAGAAGCTGTAAGGCTATCGTTTTCTCAGCAGGACCACAAAATCTTTCAGCTCTGTGAAATGTTTTACTATGCCCATATGTTTGGCTACAGCTGAGTCCGACTATAAAAGTATGACATCTTTTAATTACATTTTAATGAAAGCTGTAACTAATCCAATAGCTCATTTATTAGTACCTTGTGGGAGAAAGAAAAGCTCAAGAACAACCTCAGAATTCTTGTTTTTGGACTCTGTGGAGAGTTACAGGGTACTGGTTATGCCAAATTCCCATTAAAAGCCTACAGCGTTGGATTTTATTTGCCAATGACAACAAAGAACATCTACACTGAAACAGGTATATACTTTGGTGCATCTCGGTAGCGCTTTCCTCCATTTGTCATCTTTCTCAAACACTAAAGGAAGCAGAGATATATACAAGGAGCACACGGTCTAGGAGCATATCTAGCTTCAAGGCTGCCCACTGACTTAATTGAGCTTTGAATCAGACCTTTACAAAGCTATCTCCTGTTGAGACCTTTCACAATCCCTTCTTCAGCACAGTGAGCAAGATCATTTCAGCTACTACACACATTAAAAAAATGGGGTTTGAGCCTTCAATAAACATAATTTTCCCCGTCTCTGAAAACTGGCATCTGTTTTATGTTCATCATCAATAGACTGACTTTTATATGTTGCCTGCCTGCCCTATAGACAAATACAGTCATAATATTAATAATTGCTGCATATTTCTCTAGAACAAGTGAACTGTATCTTGTGCCTTCAGTGAGACTTGGAGAGCTCAAGGACAGTCTGGAATTGAATACCTCAAGTAGTGGGCTCAGAAAAAAAAAAAAAAAATCAAGAAAAAAAGCATGCAGTTTCAACTACTGAGGAAGAAAAGTGCTTCAGAAAGGAAATCAAGCATTTGGTGGGCATAGTTTGGCCCCTAGTGGATAGTAATTCTCATTGTCATGTTGAATTGGTAGCCTTTGCTTAAGCAAAAGCCAGGACAGAATAACCCTGGAAACTAAATTACCTCTCAAGTTTTGGAGATGAAGCCTGCTTCAATCCAGACCCGAGATGAATTTGCAGTCTACTGACAGGACTGGAAACTAAACAATGTTTGCCTCCTCAGCAGGATTGCCAATACATTTAAAATCCACATCCAGAAAATTCATCCACTTCTTTCCTTTTAAGCTACAAAATATTCATCTGAAAGGTTAGTGAACTTTTTCCTCTTCCCTTGTTAACTAAAAGGCAAGTAATATGCTTAATTTGCCAAGAAACTGGGTCCTTGTACTTCTCATGTTGAGCAGAAGGCTCCAACAAACACACTTGATGGACCCACGTCCGTGGTACCTCTGTGGATGGCTGCCATCATTCACCCCAATGAAAATGATGCCGTTTGCTTGTGATTATAGACTCCTATTGATTTCCCGTTTTCACCAGACATGCTCGAATCCCTTGGGATCTAAGCATTTGTAGATCCCTATCAGTCTTGCTGTGAAGAAACAAAAGTGGCAATATAATTGGTGCAGTGTAGCAATCAGACTCTCCCATTCTACTTTCAATTTAGTCCCTTACTGCAATTTCTTGACAGTAGATTTCTTCTTATTGTTAATGGCCTCATATAAGGTTCTCAAGGACCAGATTAAACTTTAAAAAGAAGCATATGTATTTGGTCTTTGTGTATTTAATAGCCACACTCTTAATAGGAATACTATCTCCAGAATAGACTGTACTACATAACGTTGGCTTTGTTTGGTTTTGGTTTTCACTAGCAATATCAACAAATGTTCTGTGTGTTCCTGTGCTCAGTCACAGTATCTAGTACACATTTGATCAAAGCATTTCACGTCAGTAAAGCATGCTCATAACAACTGTATATTTGTAGTATTAAAATATGGCATACATAGCCTCAAGTTGTTGCAAGAGTGATGATTGCGTAGACTACAGTAAAACCAAGGTGATGCATATATAATCTCCCCTCTCCCCCTGTAAGGTAAAAAGGGAAAGTGCATCAGCAGTATTTCTGTTCAGAACAGCTCTTTTAGCACAAAATTAATTCTGGTCCTCCTCAGTAATACCTGTACTCCAATCTGTACTCCAAATTTATATTGCTAACACAGGGTAGGAAGGTTGAAATGATACAGAAGAAAGCATTTACAGAGGGAAATCAAAGCAGATACATCTCTGTTTGCAAGCAGAAAATGGCATAACATTTATTGTTTATGTAGGGGCTCCCCTACATGCAGTATATAGCTTGGTGGAACAGCGTTTTTATGTGAGTGAAGCAAAGCCACACTTTTAGCATCTCTGCAAAGCAGTGCTTTTTATGTCGTGACAAAGTTCCATCAGGGAGTGAGAGTCTGATTTCATCAAGGCACAAGAATTAAAC
This sequence comes from Athene noctua, assembly GCF_965140245.1. Classification (NCBI taxonomy): domain Eukaryota; kingdom Metazoa; phylum Chordata; class Aves; order Strigiformes; family Strigidae; genus Athene; species Athene noctua. The sequence goes on along the minus strand of NC_134041.1, from coordinate 20,523,397 downwards.
TCAAAGTACTGGGAGTCTTAGTATCTCAGAAACATCTTGGAGGGACATTCTGTGCAAAAATAATGTTTGAACTGTAGGTGTTGTACATTGTTGTTCAACCAGGTAGTATCCGGACCTGACTACAACCTAAAGAGGCTATGTTTGATCAAACCATTTTTTCTTACAAAGCAAACTCATCTGAGCAGACATGCAAGAGATACTTCTTGTCTACTAGAGATGGAGGGAACACAGGTCCCACTAGAGCTTGTGTGGTTCTCCAACACAGATATTGCCCTCAGTGGATAGTAAAGCATTCAAATGAGCATCAGATGCCAGTTCCTGGGAACAGATGATTATAAACTCTCCAGGACTGCATTTAAGTGTTTGGAAAGACTTAGCACCCATTGTGGAGACCACTAGAACTGAAATTAACTTTAAGTTCCTAAATGTAGCTGTAGCAATAAGAATCATTATAACTACAATGATCTAAATATGCAAGCAAAACAAGTTTTGTAAGCTGAAGTAATATCTTACACTAGACATAGGAATATATAGAGAAAATCAGTTCAGGCATACAAATCTTCCTTCAGACAAGAAATGCTTCAAAGCTTGCTTTCTCTTTGAAACTACATAAGTATACCTTCTCACAAACCTCATCTCGCTTAAGTGTGGCTGAGCACTTGAAAAAAGCTGATTCAAAATATAGGTGCAAGGCTCTTATAGCACAAGATGATGAGAAAAAAGAAAAAAAAGAACAAAATAGTAGGTGAGATCCTTCAAAACTACCAGGATGGTGAGAAAAAGCTGCAAGAGGAACATGTTCCTTGATTGTTTAATTTTTAAACTAAAGTTTAATTGAGAAATTACAGGTACAGAAACCTCACCACAGTGACCTTGAGAAAACACATTGCTGATGACAATCTGATTTACTGCTTTTTTTTTAAAAAAAAGAAAAACAACTAACATCAGTACAAGAACATAAAGGTGAGAGAGGTCCTGATGGCTTCCTAAGCAAGAGCCCTGTGCAACCCACTGAAGTCTACAGCAGGAATCTCCTCTTACTGAAGTTCACCAGGATCAAATCACGACTTAAAGAAACAGGATTTACTAGGAATAAAGAAGCAAGGACCAAGATTCAAATGCAAATTTTGGAGACAGGAATGCCTTTTATTTATTTATTTTTTAAGAATTACTCAGACACAGATTTAGCAAAAAGTACTGCCAGGAGTAATGACATCCAGGGAGAATACCTGACATCTTGGGCCTTTAAATGGTAAAGAAGTTCAGATGCAGTACTGATAGCAGTAGCTGGTATATTTAGAAAATAGAGTAAAAAGCACAACACAAAAACTTGAGGAACATGCATGTTTTCTCTAAATGAAAAGAAGCAACTCCTTCACTCAAAGCAATAGAAAAAAATGACATACAGAAATAGCAGCTTACAAAGATTGGAGTGGTCAGTCAACCGGGAGACTAAAGAGAACAGTTACAGGGTGGTCACCCTGGGCTCAGTTATGTTGAAATGGTTGGTCTGGTGTAAAAGCCATTCCAGTTTCAAACAAGTGATGAATTAGCAATTTTGTAAGATCTTTTGTAAGATTCAATGATTGGCTTGAAACTTGCTAAAAAGTATTTTCTTGAAGTCTGTATCTAAAAGCTCATCCAAGTCAGAAAAACATGCTCATAGGCTCCAAGTTCAAAGGTTATTTCCAAAATAGATTTAAGAAATACTAAATTATCAGGTGAAAGCATAATGAAATGTTCTTATTTTAAAGAGAATCCATAAAAGATCACAGAAACCAACCCTAATTTAACCATGGTAATGCTCTGCAGAGAGACCTGGACAGGCTGGAGCCATGGGCTGAGCCCAACTGGAGGAGTTTCCATAAGGCCAAATGCCGGGGGCTGCCCTTGGGCCACAACAACCCCCAGCAGCGCTACAGGCTTGGGGAGGAGTGGATGGAGAGCTGCCAGTCAGAGAGGGACCTGGGGGTGTTGATTGACAGCCGGCTGAACAGGAGCCAGCAGTGTGCCCAGGTGGCCAAGAAGGCCAATGGCATCCTGGCTTGTGTCAGCAATAGCGTGGCCAGCAGGGACAGGGAAGGAATCTGACCCCTGTACTCGGCACTGGTGAGGCCGCCCCTCGATTCCTGTGTTCAGTTTTGGGCCCCTCACTACAAAAAGGACATTGAATGACTCGAGCATGTCCAGAGAAGGGCAACGAAGCCGGTGAAGGCTCTGGAGCACAGGTCGTACGAGGAGCGGCTGAGGGAACTGGGGGTGTTTAGTCTGGAGAAGAGGAGGCTGAGGGGAGACCTCATCGCCCTCTACAGCTCCCTGAAAGGAGGGTGCAGAGAGCTGGGGATGAGTCTCTTTAACCAAATAACAAGTGATAGGACAAGAGGGAATGGCCTCAAGTTGCACCAGGGAAGGTTTAGACTAGGTGTCAGGAAGCATTTCTTTCCAGAAGGGGTTGTTAGGCATTGGAATGGGCTGCCCGGGGAGGTGGTGGAGTCCCCATCCCTGGAGGGGTTTAAGAGTCGGGTTGACTTAGCACTGAGGGATGTGGTGTAGCTGGGAAGTGTCAGTGTTAGGTTAATGGTTGGACTGGATGATCTTCAAGATCTTTTCCAACCTAGATGATTCTGTGAATGTATTAAGTAAATAAATACCTTAGGGCTTCACCAAAGAACAGGATCAGATAGCTGTCTATTTGACCTGTCCTGAAAACCAAACTGTCTCACAGACTTCACAGAAAAGATCACCAACATACATCACCTTACTGTCATGCTCTCCTTACACCGGAAAGATCAAAATCACAATAACATCTCTTACTGATGGATCAAAGATCTTTAGAATAGCAACTGATTTGGAGAAGAAAACATATTCCTTGATAAAAATCAAACTACTTTGATTTTTTTTTTTTTTTAAATAAAGAGAGGCCATTTGGATTCTCCCTGGCACAACCAACAATAAGGAAGGTACTTCCAATAAAAAAGCCTAGTAGCAATCCTTGACTTCATCAAGTGACCACTGCCTTAGTAAACACAGGTAGTAGACACAATTGTTATTAAACCAACCCTGTGATCACAACACAGCAAAACTGGTAAAGTGCTTCTGCTAAGTGAGGACAATGTCCTATCTAGCAGACAGATATAGGTTCAAAAACTTAAAAGGTACAAACCGATGGCTTCGTCTGCCATTGTTCATCTCTTCAAAAAATGAAGAGGAGTTGTCCATTAAGAAATCCTAGGTACCAGAAGAGTCTGTTAGAGCATGACTTACGTTTTGGGTCATTCTCATTTGTAGCCAAACCCAGAACAAGAATGGAGGCTGCTGCAGGAATGGAAGCAAGCATCATAAGCTATAGCACTGGCTGGGGTGTCTTGGGACCATGCATTTTTGCCAATATGCATTTCCCTGCACACATTTCTACATTTTGTGCCCAGACAAGATACTAATCTGGAAACTTGTTTCTTTGGGTTCCTACAGCTGGCCATTTTATCTCAAAAGTATAGCTAAGCCATATTGAGTATTTCTTTTGAGTGAGAAGCATGGCACAATCAACCCCTTTGGTCAACAGCACATCCAACCTCATGCTAAGTGTCTGTAATTACAGACATCAATTATCCCACAAGGACCACTTTGAGCCCCACCGTGGAAAGGCCACCATTGTTCTTGTCGCACCATGACCTCGCCTTGCCCACACTGTCATTAGCAGAGGCCAAAAGGTGAGAAGATGAAGGACTGGTTTCCGCCCTCCTGGGGAGTAATGAGCAAGGCAGGGGTTCACAGGCTCTCCCCAACATACCCACTGAGCCAGTCCTCCCTTTGAACTGACACACCATGCTCAGCCCTTCTTTACAGAGGTTATCTCATCATGTAAATTCTTGAAGCTGAAACCCTATTTAAAACATACTCAATCTTCTTCAAGGCTCAGCGTACTCAAAATGAGCTACTCTTGTTGCATTAACGCTTGTGAGAAGGGAAAGTGATGCAGCACTTGTTTGAAAGTGGCGACAGGCAAAGTGCGACAGAATTCCAGGTTATAATTCTAAGCATAACAGTACAGGACACTGTCAACCTGAAATCTGATTTTAAAAAAAATCCAATTTAAAGCATTTCTAGGTATCATGCCTGACTGACTTCAAATGAACTCTTAAAAATCATTTTACAGGTATATTTTCCTCTTCTAAACATGTTTCTCTGCTCTGTTGAGGTAGTACACACACAGGAAAAAAATGAAACTGCTTAGTTAAAGGATGCTATTATCACTGTACAAAGCACATACATTTTAAGAAGCAGAAAGCGAATACCCTCTAATCTCTTTCAATTATTGTTGTCTCAAAGTTTTAACTACAGTGTATTTCAGGCAGAAGCCAATTTCACATTGTTTACTCAACCTATTACATACATTAATATGCATATCGATGTATATGCAAGATATGTATATGTGTATATACATACAATTACACACGCACTAAAGTTGGACAGAAAAACATTATGAGGCTTGTGCTATAGGGCCTTTGCACTATAACCTGAACTTCTGCTCTGTAATAGCAAAGCACATGGCATTTCATCTCCATTCAAAAAAAATCTGGGTAATTTTTCATATCCTTACGTGGTCTTACTTGTGGTTTAACTTTCAAAACTCAGTGAAATAAATAATGTGCTGTAGGAATCAGTTCCTACATTTACTCTCAATTCTGCTTGCCTGTGATAACCTTCTATTAAAAAGCCTCAGAAGAAGCATTTTAATAAAGCAAAGTTATATGAGTTTGGATTGAGATCTTTATGAAGTATAAAAATGATCTGTATGAGAATTTTATCATTCTAAAAATAGAAGTGAAATTATATCTGAAATGCAGTAGATCCATTATTTCTCACCCCTCTCTACCTTACCATCAAGTACAGCTAGTCAGGACCTTCCCTTTACAAAGGGTTTTGCCGTAAATGTTTCAATTTGATATTTCAAATCTCTTATGCAAAGACGACTCCCATGAAATTAACTCCTTTCCGTTCACCACCACCGTGACAACTCCAGTAATTGCTTTCATGGGGTAAGCAATACTCAGAAAGCATGAATATTCCTTTGTGAAATTTAGAAATTACACATAACTGGAAGGCTTGTGTCGCATGATCACCAGCACAGCACCATGGGGAAGGGCTTTGCAAATAGCCGTTTGGAAGAGATGTGCCACCCCGCACCAGCCTGGCAGCTGGTCCTGCTGCCCATGGAGGGTGATGGTGGGCAGCCTTTCCAGGGAGGAAACTGTCTTCTCATTTGGTCACACTCACGTTGAGCAGGGAGGGCGGGCACGGAACCGCTGCAGGGACCTGACACAGGTACATATGGGACACCCCAACTCACCATGTTCCCTGGGGCACTCGTTTGTGGTGGTCCATCTGCTAGTGCAGGCTGCATTCCGTCCTGCCCCAACACACACAGTTTGGTCTGCATGGTGTGTTGCAACAAGCAAATGCCACGACAGAGTATTATGAGTAGTAAGATGACAATGAACATGGTAACACATGCAACAGATGACTTAAGCATCTGCTATACTCTCCAAATATAAAAAGAATAGATTTGTGTCACTGTATTAAAGAAACATTTTGAAAATTAGAACTGTTTCAATACCTCCAAGAAAAAAAAAAAAAACCAGCAGGTACTGCTGCCTCTGATGTCTATCCCAATACAACAATGCCTGGATCATCTCAAAATTAAATATACCTTGATATTTGAACTGCTCAGGCTTTGGAGCCTCAGCCTCTGGCATTTCATAATACTTAGGTAATAAACGAACAATCTTCTTTTATCAAAAAATAAAAGCGGGGTGTGTGTGGGGGGAAGAATGCAGAGGAAATAGTAGCTGTGAAATGGAATCCACAGTTTCAGACACCAGGTCTCATTAATCTTGCTGATGAATAGGATCTTTGGAAAAGGAGACCCCACAGCCAAGAGAATTGAAAGGAAATAGTATGGAAAGTGAAGCAGCAGTTTCTTGTACAAGTTCTTATGTGTTTTAAATTAAGTGTCTTTTGTGGAGGCTTGAGTCAAAAAAAAAAAATCCAAGTAATTCCTGCTTTACAAGAGAAATGCACATGGAAGACACTGATGCTCCTTTTGCTGCAAGCCTTTTCTGGCGAAGAGATTAGATCAAGAATACAGCCAAAAAAGGAATGGAAATGCACTGTTTGGCGATTAGTTTATGACATTCTACCCTATATATAGTGCCTATTTGGCAAACCCTCCTGCAGTTCTGTGTTTTTCATTGCAAGTGGCTTATATCAGTACTGACATCTTGCAGATGTTAGTAGCTTTGATTTTTTTTTTCCCCCATGTTGCAAATGAGTTGGCATGGAAACAACTCTTTTCTGGCAACATGACATATGATTCAAGGCAAAATGCATTTAACACAGATGAATAGTTCAGGAATATGCCTATAACAAAAAGTCATCTTGAAAGCTGCTTTGCATTTGTTGGTGTTTATGACAACTTTTTCAAGGCACACTCAAAAAAAAAAAAAATCAACTGTTTAAGACTAGATAGCAATGATTAATTTCTCACTGCTTGATACTACATACTCCACTTCATCCTCAATAGGTTTGTTTTTATAACAAGAGGAAAATATTACGAGAAGAAAAAAAAATTTGAAAGGTTATTCTCCTGTTCTTTTAAACAACCTTTGTTGCATTGGTTGTTTCATTTAGAGATAGTATGTTAGCCCTGAATTAACTCTGGACCTGCTGGAGGCAGTCAGAGAGTGCTGCTGCCTCCAGGGACAGACCAGACCATTTCTTGGAGGACCAGCACAACTGGGAGCACAGCAGTGACTCAGCTTCACTCGCCCCAGGCACTTCCCTGTCTCTGAGACCCTTTGACCAACAGCCAGGACCACCCCTGTGCCTGCAGTGCCACTGGCAGCCCAAGCTAATACATTCAGGGCAAGCAGCAGGAAGAGGGCAGTTGCCAGAGACTGCCCATGGGGCTGTGAGCAGGACCCCACCGTTCCCTCCCCAGCCACTGTCCTCACTGCAACAGGAGCAAGTTGGGAAGAAGCGGCAAACTCCCTCTAGGCCTGTCACTGCCAGCTCCAAAATAATCTCAAGCCTCAGAAAACATCTGACTATCTTTTTCATCTTCTAAAGGTTTCTTTGAGGAAAAACTGGGGGAGCTCTTGTTTTGAGCAAGAGCAGAACCCACACTTCACATGGCTAGAGCCCAGGAAGGAAAAACAAGAGGAGAAAGTGTGCCATCAGCTGCTCCCTCCAGTGGACCCTCTTACTGCAGGCATCACAGGCTTTACCTCCTAGGCCGAACAAAAAGCCACACTTTAGTAACTCTCCATCACAGCCTAAAGCCTCCACAAATACCCACACAAGTGTGCTAAACACCGCTTCCTCCTGATATGGAGTATTTGTGATATACACTGGGTAACAACATGGTGCCATTAGCTGTGCACTAAAACACAGTTCTCATGCCTAAAAGTTTTGTTTATAAGCCATAAAAATGGCTGGGAAGGGCTGCACAGTTCTCAGTTAACAGGAATTTGGGGTTTTATAGTGTGTGTGTGTGTATATATATATATATATCTCAGGTGATTTTTTTTAAGAAAAGGTGACTTCTAAATGACAGCAAAAGGGTTTCCAAACAGTAAATAAAGCAGCTGAACCTGCAGTAGGGAAGAGAAGAGTTTGCAGAAGAAGCCAGAAGAAAGCAAGGTATGAGAAGCCTCATGGTTTGCAGTCAAAGCTGGACACGCAAACAGACCTTCCAGTGCTTGTCCAAACCTAATCTGAACTTCAAACCTTTTGAAATATTATTATTACTGAAGGAGTCTGGCATGAACTCACCTCAGTGATTTAGAGGAGTCTGCATTCAATAAAATTAGCATTTAAATGAACCCAATTAAGAAATGCTTTAAACTGAGCATGCAAGAAGGGAGTATGGGCGACTTGTCTGTTAGAAAGCTCTGGAGTGCTACTGCATGACAAGCCAAACCCTTTTACACACTATAACAAGGGCAGTAAACACCAAGTTCTGCAAGCTAAATGCACTACCCAGTAGCATAGAAATAATAATAAAATCTTTCACCTTTTTTAAAAAAACAAACAAAACCCCCTAAAAATCAAGGATGACACATAAAAAAGATGGTGGTCTCTGCCTGCTCAGAACTTATCTGACTTCACTTCCTGAGCGTTCAGATTAGTTCACAAGCAGTATAAAATAAACATAAATGCCTGCCATGTAACAAGTGTGTATTAAAGCATCTTTTATGTACTTGGTTTCCATAGTGTAGAACAACCCAATCACAAGAATAAGAAATTTGAACAAACTCCATTTATTTTACTGGTATTTGAATGCAATTTTTCCCAAATAAATGCATCTGTTTTGGATGATAAATTGTCCATTAGAGAAACCTCAAGTGGGGTTTTTTTGTGTTCTATCTGTTTTGATTATGCTGCTGTTAACTTGGTGTTACATTTACTATTTGAATTTTATCATTGTTTCTGCCATCAGCTGTGCAGTACAGAAAAAAGATTGCCAGAGTGAGCTTATAATCACAAGTATTTTAATTTATTAAATAAATGACCTAATTGCTTGCCTGAGATCTATTTTTCTTCTTTCTCTTGACCCTATTGAGAGTTAATCAGTTTCTTGGTGCTAATTAGATGTCAGCATTAGTAGCCCGCTAATACATAAGAGATAATGACACCATCGTGCAAGAAACAGTGTCCAACACATGACCCCGTTTCCTTAAATTATACCCTAAGGATTCATTGGCAAGCCTAAAGGCTTTGTAGTTTTACAGCAGCAGTTCCTCCTTCTGAATGCATATAGTGGTACAAATTTGACACATAAGTGGAGAATTAGACACAAGATACACCTTCTCACTGTGCAAGGTTTTAACAGGAATGCTAGTGACTCTGTTCTTGTCTCACCTTGTAAATTTAGTATGCAGTATTTGCTCAGTATGAAAACAATGATACAAAGAAGGCTTAAATAACAATCCAGTATTTCAATTTTATAGACTAACAAACTGCTGGCAGGAAATTAAAACATACATCTTTCCTTTACGACTCTATAATCCCACCTGTATGCTCCAGTATTCTAAGGGAGCAGCAGAGAGCATTTTGTGCATAGATTTCTTCCATCTGCAGTGCCAGGAGATGCTAGCACTGCCAGGAGATACTAGCACTGCAAAGCCAGGTTTCACAGGGGCTTCACATAAGACTATCTGCAACAGTCTGGTCACAAAAAGGGAGGTTCTTGACACCTTTTTAAGGTAAAAGCTTAAACATGCCTGTGACAGTTTATCACAGCACTGTGGAGTTAAAAGGGAATTTCTCATCTACAGCCTTATACAACCATCCAAACTGAGTGCAAACACTCGGGGCAGGGTCTGATGTATCTGCATGGATGCTTGCAGTTTATCAGCCTTCTGCTCCCCCAGCTTTCCCCAATGAACCACATCCTCTTCTAGGCAGATACAATTAACCAGAGCTGCAACAAGGCCATAGATGCAAGACACACACTCAACCACAGCTTGGAAGTGTTCACCAAGTGCAATAAATATGTTTTTCTGAGATGCCTGGGACAAAAGCATGACAGAGGCTAGCAAGAGAACAGTGGCCATAAGAGCAGAGCATGGGATCACAGGGAATGGGATCACAGGGAATGTGGGATCACAGCAGCTGCTCAGGAGACTATGGGAGATTCCAAGCACGCATGGCCAAGCCTCTCCCCACAGATGAGGTGCACAAACACTTCAGAGGCTCAGCCATGGGGACATGGAAGGTTTTGCACACAAAGTAGCTACAGCTCAAGCAACTTTTTGCCAGGAAAAAAAAAAAAAAAAAAAAAAAAGGCATGCAACAACTTTGTTTTATGGAGAACATAATCCAGGCTGAAGTCAGTTCCAAAGGCCCAAGGTGAGGCAAGAAGCATGACCAGGCCTTCTGCAAAAGGTCCTGTGAGAAGGAACAACCTCAAGAAATTTTGGAGAGCCCTTTTTTTCAGGTCTTCACCTCCACAAAACCATGTTTGGAGCTTGCATCGCAGTCCAAGGCAGCAAACTCCTGCCAATAAGAGCCTGCTATCCTCTGAAACATCCTTCATCGTTCAACATCATCTCAGTTATTTAAACAAGCTCCTGTGTCTCTGCAAGTAGACAGAGTGGGAGCAAGAACTTTTGCAGCAGAACAGTTATAAATCTTACTCTGCTGGCACAAGATGCTCCTGCCTGTCCACTGATTTTGCTCAGCTTCACTGTGGAAAGCAACTGGTCTTAATACAGTCCCTTGGTGTCAGAGGAAAAGATTACCTTATTGCTCTGGTTTCAGCTGGGATAGAGTTATTTTTTCTTCTTGGTAGCTAGAACAGTGCTGTGTTTTGGATTCAGCATGAGACATGGTATGAGAAGAATGTTGATAATACACTGATGTTTTCAGATGTTGCTAAGAAATCGAGGACTTTCTAACTCCCCGTGTCCTGCCTGTGCATGAGTGTACAAGCAGGGAGGGAGCAGAGCCAGAGCACCAGACTCGAATTAGCCAATGCAATATTCCATATCATGTAATGCCATGCTCAGTATATTAGAGGAGGATTTGCCAGGAAGCAGGGGGTTCTCTCGCTTCCGGGATTATGGTTTTGGGATCTTGGCTTCTCCAGGATCACTAGCCAGGAATAGGCTGGGTATCACAGTGGGTGGTGAGAAATTGCATTGTGCATTACCTGTTTGTTCTTTCTATTATTATTATTATTATTGTTTTATTTTATTTCAATTATTTTTATATCAACCTCTAAGTCCTCCTACACTTACCCCTCCAATTCTCTCCACATCCCCTAGGTGGAGGAGGCTGAGCAAGCTGCTCTATGGTGTTTGCCTGCTGGCTGGGTTCAAACCATGACAGTCTATTAGGAATTTCTTTCTGATAAAGAGTAGGACCTCAAACCTTTCTGATATAAATTCAGTGAATATACCAGCAAAAACACCTGCCAGTACAGAACTGCTGATCTAAGCTGGAGTTTTGAAATAAAGTTCTTGAAGTGTTAAGCGCTTAAACAAAAAAGTTACCTGCCAAATCTTCCAGAGTAGAGTTGACCTTAAATGTAAATATGTGGAAGACAGGAAGCAGAGTGGGGGAGAGGCAGTGAAATCACAATCTTTTCGTGACTGCTTGCTCTCAAAACACTGTGACCAGTTCTGCACCTGAAAGTCACTAAATGCATTTTCTGTTTGATATTTTTAAGTGCTGTTATGCCTGAGAGGTGTTAATGGCTCATCCATTAGTTGTGACCCAGACTTCACAACTTCACCCTGACTTCATTAGAGCAATTGTGGGGGTTAATGCACTCTACTTTTATCTAGCAGTTAAACCTCTGAGGTTCATTTGTATCAAAGCTGCTGTACAAAGGAAGGGTCTCCTTTGAAGGCCCATAGTCCTACAGAGGGATCTTTGAACTAGGGACAATTCCTAGGGGGAAGGCTTGAGTAAGAAGGGAAGCCTTGTTTGGTATGTGGAAAGCAACAGAAACTCCAGAAAGATACAGTACCTGGAGGTGGTCACATCTAGCAGGAGAGCAACAATGCCTTCCTGAGCTTCTGCAAGAGGCTTTCTGAAAAGTTAGATTTGTCTGTATTTCACAAACAAATAACAAAAAGATACTACCACTGCCTCCTGCGGTGGATGAGAAGGTACCATGTCAGTCTCAGTGCAGAAGGTTAGAATGAATCTGGAATTTATGGGCTAAAATAACTGTAACCTCCAGGCACTATCCAGTGGGCAGCTGCGGGAGACAGGCAGCTTTCAAAATTCAGAGTTAATGACATGCAAAATGTGAAGCAGGCCAACACATCTACTAGCAGACTAGTAACTTTGTGAGAGTCTCCTTGCACCAATTCCTACCATCCAAGTGAAGATGCTTTATAAAACACAGCATGGTCCTTGGGGAGCAGAATGCTGAGTGTACCTACTTCATAAGGCAAACACCCCAATGGGAGGAGAAGAAAGTAAATTAGGTTGCCTGGCACACATGTGGTCATCCAGGGAGGCCATGCCTACACACAGCCTTTCAGAAACATCCACTCTGCAACAAATCCTCTACGCTACTGGAAGAAGAAAATTTTGTTGATTACAGATATTAAGCATGACTAATACTGAAGTTGCCACTTAAAACATACCCAGATCCTAGCATTCAGCTCCATAGCTATTTTCATGAGACAGTATAAAAACAGAAGAGTGGGAAGCAGCAATCCAGCCCTTCATAATATATCTGAATCCCCAAAACACCCTGGATGTGGATAGATACGGGCACATATCTGAGACCCAAGGGAAGACAAGAAGGGAAATAGAAAAATAAAGAAGAAGATAGTGGGGTTTTTAAACTCTGAACATATGAAAACGCATACCCTCAAAGAGGATTTGCTGTAGGTCCTGGAGAAACACATGTGAAAATCTGGATGTGAAAGAAAGCATTTTTATGAAGAAATATTGCACTGTTGAACACAGTATCCCCAAATGGAGAACACAGGGAGTTCTTGCATTTAAAGAAAACAGAATTCCAGCTACCCCACAGTCCAACAGGAAGTTCAGCAATTAAAGAAGCTGAAGCACAAAGGAACATGAAGAGGAGGATGAGAAATGAAGGGCAGGAGCAGAGGTGACCCCGCTCTACCTTGTGGCAGTCCCCCATTGGGAGCAGAGGTAAGTACTGGAGTTGGCTCCAGAGCAGCACCTCAGGGTGTTTGGCCACCAGTGAAGGCAGCAGGCTCTGCCCCAGTTAGGTGGGCAGGATGAGACCTCCTAGGCTGTGCTGACCAGTTCCCACCGGTGACCAGCTCGACGTACAAGGGCGGCAAGTTGGTTTTCCCAGCTCACCAGAGGCAGCAAATGGAGAAACACATCCCCCGTCATGGGAGCCAGGACCACGTGTTGGGGATAGGCACACAGCTTTGCGGGCTGACAAGGAGTTGTGTTTCACTTTAAAGCCCTGGATCTCCACTTGCTTCACTCTTATCACAGGCACACACGTCAAGAGGGTACATGAATATAACCAGATTAACTTTTACTGCTAATGTATACAAGGGACTGATTTACACATTGCAGCAGTGGAAATATTTATACAACTTACAAGATAATTTGAAGACTTTAATTCTACATGCAAGACTAAAGCTGGGAGGACAAGAGCTAGAGCATGGCTTAAAGCTAAACATTCCTCCAGAAAGAGAGAGAGAAAAAAGTCCACATGCTTTTTTTTTTTTTTTTTTTTTGTCATCTTAAGTGAACTCTATCAACAGTTTGGGGATTCAGGGAAAGGCTGCTACCCAGAAGGGCTCTTGTCTATGGTAACTCAAGGCCCCTTGCTCAAGGGAGATTTCCTTGAGGCTGGGAGTCATGGTCTGATTCGGCACAGCTCCTAAACTGCTCCCTAGGAACCTTGCACCAGACTCATACTGCTCCAGTACACCTGGCAAGGGATTTTCTGTAGCAAAATGAGTGGTTATTAAATCTAAAACTGTTCCTGTTTAGGGAGAAAGTTTATAACCACAAATGGAAACTTGCTGCTTGATATTGCTAGCAAGATGCCCAAAATGCAGTATTATCCCCAAGTACGTCACAGTATTCAAGACCATGTGTAGCTTTACTATGAATTATTCTCTGTAAATATTTACTATATTTAACCAAAAGGAAAACCTGAAATAAAAAAGGGAACCAGGCAACATTTGCCAAAAGCCATGGGAAAAAGGAACCAAAAATTTTTAAAAAAGTTAACCCAGAGTCATATAATAATACATCACTAATTAGCAAGCTCTTGTGCTTATTTACTGAACAGGTGATAAGTTAACCAATATATGCCTGACTTTTTAAAGTTACATTTCTAGCCTGGAAAGTCATGGCTATTAACTGCTACCAGGGTGCCCATGGGATTTGCGTTCAGAGGCTTCCTTTTCACTTTGTTGTTGTAGCCTCTCATCTTTTACTGACATTACACACCACTCATCACGATCAGTGTCAGAAGCTATAACAGCATCTGTTGCAGCAGCAGCTTCTGCTGGATGAAGAGTCTCCCTCTTTACCTTAAAGAATGTCAATCATTCCTCATTCTCAGCATTCAGACTTGCTCATCAGTTAGTAACAACACTTCCAGCTACACTGAACATGATTTTTGAATAAACACTGGACTGAGATCATTGGAAATGACTGACAGCTTATAAACCACACTTTTCAGAAACCAATAAGGAAGGAAAAATAATATCTTTCCCTACTTCTAATATTTCACTGTCATTTGAAACAGCTTCTACCCAAAGATGCAGGGGACAAAAATCTTGATTTGTGACACGTGAAGGCCTTACAGGTAGCTTTCTTTAGAGGACCTTACAGCATCCCCCACCTCCTTTCTGCTAGTAGCTACACTGGAGAGGAAGGATAGGTATCAGAAGTTAAAGAAAATTGAGATCGTTTACCTATCAGACTCCTAAGTCCCTAGTTAAGTTTTCACTCTGGAATAGCTGATATTCATTATTCTCAGCATAACTATCTCCTTACAAACTTTATTTGTTTGCTCTCCACGGAGCATTTCCAACTCAGTTTCAGTCTGATATGTGCATGTACCACGGGGTTAGGTGCCCACCTGACACACCAGGGTGCTTCCCTGGCCTGCCTTTCCTTGGCTGCTAAGGAGTGACAGACAGGGACCTGAAGATGATAAGCTGCATGCATGAAAAAGTTATTTCTAAAACCAAACCAAGTGGAACAGATCAATATGGGTACAAAAGAAAAAGAACCTATAGAAGTGAAAAATGGTGGCAATCTGTTATTTCCAGGGAAATAAAACTTGCCTCTGTGAGAAGATACCTATTACTCTGCACTAGTGGCAGGTGTTGTGGTCCATCTTGCAGATTTGCCTGTTGCTCCTATGCTCTCACATTTCCCTGGACCAGGGGTGCTGGTTGGGACTACTGTGCCCCCCCAGCCTTTGGGTACATCAGCACAGCTCAGCTGCACCAGTACTTGCTCCTGCCCAGAACCACAGCCCAGGGCTCTCAAGAGAGAGAGAAGAGGATATGAACATATGAATCACAGCCTGGAAAAAGAAAAATTGCAAGCAATTAAGTAAAGAGAAAAACTGAAAGTATTTACATTTCTCTGCCTCTTGTGTGTGAACTTTTTTCTCAAATGCTTAGAATTGTTTTTCTAGGTTTTCCTTCAACTTTGCTGGATATCAAGAGCTGTTGTCTCGCAAGCAAGCCTGGAGAGTGACACACTTCCTAATGTTGTATTCAGTTTACAAAGGCTTCAGACATCCTCTTTTGCTCCAATATGGATTAATCAGGCTCTTCCTCAGTGGCCACCTTCACCTCCTGTTAATTAGCAGCTCATCATGCCGTCCTTAAGCACATGCTGACACCATCTCACTCCCCAGCAAGGAGGGTGGTTGCTGCTGTGGCAGGAGGGCCTTGCTGAGGGCTGGGCACTAGCCTGGGAGTAGAGGAACACATCTGAGGAGCCTGGAGGAGCTAAGACTTTTGGGACAAGGCTTCCTACTTGGTGGCATTTATTCTTTTTGATCATCAGGACCCAAATACCCAACTGAGACCATGAAGTGCTTGGCAGGAATCCGCCCAACACTCCTCAGTCCCACTGCCAGGAGGCTTTAACATCACCTCAGAGCACAGGAGCTGTGCCTGAGAAGTTGCCTCTCCCAGACAAGCCAGATCTTAGCAGTAATGTAGCAAAACAGGATAAGAGATCATTTTTGCTGGTATTTGTTTTCAAGAGAGATGTACTTTATGATAATGTTTTCTGTAATAGCCAATTTTTTCAAAGCTTCCTGTGCTATTTACATGCTATGCTCAATGCTTCTTTTCCCTTTCTTTTAGTATGGAGCTTGGTAAAAATGCTTAGGAGCTCACTATGAAGCATCTCTCTTAAATAAGAAAAAGAAAGGTGTTTTTTTTAAAAAAAAAAAAATAAATATATAGGCTTCTTTCAAAATAGAGAAGGCAAGAAAACTCTAGAGACCCTTTTGTATATTATTCTCCACAAGCAAAGCTTATCCCTCATTCCTTCACAAACACCAGCAGGACCATAGCTTACCAGTGCAGAATCAGCTTCACTGGAGGTACTCAGACCTTCTCTAGCTCCTCATGCATTCCTCCCAAGAGTAAACAAAATACCTCAAAATACAGAGCAAAGATTTAACCCAGATTCTCAGACAGGCTTAGACAGCAATGTTTTTTAATGGGAAAGAAAGTGGACACTTCTCACTTATCAAAAAGATACTTTTCTATTTCAACAGAAGCTTTAGAGAAGAAAATCAAACTATACCCATAAATTTTTTCATCCAATTAGAAGACCATTTTACCTCTTGTTTGGTAAGCACACATAGCTAACTACAGTACTTGCACAGCTAAAAAGCGTCAATATTAGGCCTTAACGCAGGTACTTACTCCACAGGCAGATACAGCTTCTTCCTCCCAACGCTCCCAGCTCAGAAACACCCTGTTGAATTACAAAATCATGTCTTCAAAAAAGTAAGGCAAACACCTTCCTTAACCTTCTCCATCACCAGAGATACCCTCTCACCTCCCCAGATAACAGCAAAAGAGGAATAGTAGGGTGAGGCAGGAGGTTATTAGCTCACCTGCTCCAGCTCTGCATAATCCTTTGCTCTTCTTACACAGCTGGTTTCTTGAAACTTTCTCCCCCTCCACCCCGCTTTTTCTTTTAATAGGGTTCCTAGTAGATATCTTATTGAGAGACTGATCACACCCATTGCCTTCTTCTGTCATTCCTGGAAAAATTTAGTGCAGAAGAGGATCAGGTATCCTCAGACCAAAGCTGAAGTCATGCTAAAATGCAAGGCTAGATTTTAATGATAGGTGGATTCAGTTGGTGTTTTGTTTTCAAAAAAAAAAAAAGGCCTACATTTTAAAATGATCCTGCTTTTGAGTGACTCTCTGAAGGGCTCTGGATGTCAGATGCAGGTCAGGCTGAAATCTCTGCAATTCATTAAAGTGGATAGAAATTCCAAATTACCACTTTTTACTTTCTGGTTGGAAGGAGAATTTGGACACTAGGACTTGTCTTCAGGGCTGTGACTCAAACTCAGAGTGCTTGGACCTTTACATCAGTGATGTAGGATTACATTGTTTATGATCTTTATTGAGCGCTTGAAAATACAGATGCAAATGCTTGACTATTGACTCTTATAGAAATTGCCAAGGATCAAACTAACTCTCAGAAGCTTCTCTACAAAATTCACCCAGTCCCAGAGCTGTAGGTTGCCATGATATGTTTGCCTGCGTAATGCTGGGTGTTCCCAGCTGAGCTTGTGACCAAGTGTGCAAAAGTGTTGAACATCCCTGTTCCCTAAAGTTTAGCACTGTCATTTTGAAAATGATTGCATAGAGAAGTGCTGCTTATGGTGTATAAATGGCAAGATTAGGGCTGATACAGAGGAGGCTTGCAGAGAGCAACTATTGTTTTCACTACCTGTAATCTGTTGATTCTCTTAACTAAGAAATTTTGAGAGATATGAAAATTTGCTCAAAACAAGTGGTATAGAAAATGATGCAAATAGTCAAATGTGAGATAAAGTAAAAAAGGAAAACAAATTCAAAACCAGTTTAGAAATACATTATATTTTATGAAGAAAGAAAAGCATGGGTTAGTCAGTTCTGGGTTGGTTTTCCTTTTTTTTTTTTTTTTTTTTTTTTCCTTTCTGCTTGCTAATACATCAGTTTGCACTTCCAAATTCAAAGTTCTGGGATAACATCTCCATAAATGGAATCAAAGTTTTGCTTCATGAAGGTTTTCCTTTGTCTATTTTCGATTTATGTTTTACCGATATTGTAAAGTATAAAATAAGTCTTTTAGGATAGATTAGACTGCCATCTGATACAGAGAAATGATCACCCGCTTTGCAACTTATTTACTTATAGCAACTTATAATGATTTCTGAATATTGCTCAAGAATCCTACTTGCCCTGACTGTTCTGTGGAAACTTATCAGGGACTACTGTGTTCATCAAAACAAAGCAGTTTTCTGTGGAAACTTACCACTATGTTCCGCAAAAATAAGAGACATGGCCTTGGAAAGCAGATGTGTTGTAACAAGTTGAGTTTTTGTAGAGTAGAGATAGCCATATATGGGCAGTAGAAATTAGTATGCTAGTGCTTTTATATAAGATAGAGGGGGTAAACCGGCTGGAACAACTCTTGTTGTTCAAGAAATTGGCTAAAAGAATCTGTGCATGCTCCAAGGAAAAGTACAAGGTGAAGAAGACTGTGAGCCTTCCTCCAAAAGACCCCAAAGATCACCACCAGGAGGCAATGCGCAGGTGCAAAGAGAACATAAACTGCTGACAACAGCCTTTTGAACTAACCCAGCCTTACTTATGCATATGTATGTATTATGTAATCCAATGAATATGTATATCCACACTCTATAAGTTTCTGGTAAAATGTGCTGTTGGTGTGCAAGCTCTGTGGAGAAATCCCCTTGCACCCTGGCACCGGAATAAACATACCTGCTTTATAACTCTGAGTTGTAGAGTTTGTTTCCATGCATCACACCAGAAAAACATATTCAAAGCAAAAAATAAAATTGGCAAAATTAGTCATTTTCATTGAAACAGCTTTTCAGGTCAAGGATTACTTGCTGAAGAAACACTAGCTGAAGATGCAGAATTATAAATGGTCTTCTCTCAGCCACTTGTACCAGCAGTCAAATAATTAATTTCTTAGTAAGAAATATGATGGTCTATTAGCAGAAGGAAAGATTAGGTGCACATTAATCAAACATTTCAGAGACATACAAACATGCATATAGCAACCAGGAATATCCCATTACCCTATTTCAGGAGATATATAATCAATATTTCAAATACATCTAGTTAGTTTCATATCTCTGAATCTTAAGTATTTACATCTCACCCCCTGCAAAACAGGCAAGGCTTTCAAAGGCAGCATCAGTAATTTTCCGAAGTGCTGCTTGACTAAAATAAGTATTTGAGCTAGGTTTTCGGTGCTGTTCAAGCAAACCAGGCCAAAGACAAAACCAGTGTGATCTCCCATCAATAGGTGGAGACAAAAAGATTAACTAATACTGTTATCAGAGCTCTGTTTAAAGAGCATTGACTTGGAATAGAGTTAATTCTTCACATTTTCTGGCTGAGGAGAGCTTCTAAAGCACTGACTTTTTCTCCTCCCCTTAAGCTAACTGCTGAAAAATATTAAAATATATCTGGTGGAAACGAGTCTATCAGAGGCAGTAATTTGTTGTTTGTGATGTGTTTGGAAACAGAAGGAGGCATTTGCAAACATCGGTCTTTTCGCTGCTGTTTGCATCAAGTAAATATGTTTTTATTTGATAGTCATTTGCTTGTTTCCAAAAAGAGCTCTAGGGAAAGGGAGAGCCTTTGGGCCCATGGCAACATTTACCTGGTGCTCTGATGACAGCCACTCTTATTATTCCATGCTTCTTGCAGGAGAAGCACTGGTTTAAGGTAGAAGACTAGCTCATCACTGGATATCAGTTAATACAACCCCACTGAGCTCTGAGCTGCAGTATGTATTACATTATTTTCATAAAAAAACATAGCCTGAAACTCAAATACTTTTTTATTTTTTTCAAAAACTCAAAGTGTAGCTTTCAAGAAGGGCAGTGGAAGCAGTAAGTAGGAAAAAATACCTGTTTTAAAAATGGTTACCCTTAAACCATTTCTAATAGCCAACAGTTGCAAACTTAAAGAAAATCTCCCAGTATGGAATTGTCTCGCCAGGATCAGAGGGCTGTTACTTAGTTATTTATTAGGAATCTGGGTTTTCACAAATGTGAGAAAACACGTGTGTGAAGAAATCCAGATATTATTTCATGTTGTGGTCTACAAAGCCCAGAGTATGCAGCATTCCTTTCATTAATTCTGTACATTCCCTCAGGCTTATACAACCTGTACTTCAACACCTTTAATATGGTGGCTCTGCATCAAGAAGCACATTTCTGAGTTCAGTCTGTGAAATGTCTATAGGCATTTGTATTGGTCTTACTCATAAAAGGATAGCCATGAGTTGGCTTCATCCCAGCCATGGGGGGATTTGTCTTCACTCCATGCAGCTGTAGAAGGGACACAGGGATGACTCACCTAATTTCCTTGAAGCAAATGTAGATTCCATCTGACAGCACTTAGATTTTTCTAAACTCAGAGTTTACCAGTAGGTAGGTTGTGTTTGCATAGAAATAGAAAAATAGAGAACTAGCTACTTCAGAAGCGTTGTACGTCCCATAGAGAAAGTGGCATAAACACTGGGAACTTCCTGTCCTTTGTGGGAGAGACGGGACCCTTTGCTGGTGCAGGCTCCCCTAAAAAGGCTGCAGGACCTGCTACAGGGCTGGCAGTCTTCAAAAGATGCCAAGGCAAAAAGTGGGGAGTGCTTTTTTTCCTGTGCATTTTCAGGGTCTTGAGGCACTATGCAATGCAACAGGAGACAGCTACACGGGGAACCTGCAACCACAGATTGTCAGAGAAAATAAGACCTTCTGGAAAGCCTTCCAGAAGAAATGGACAGGACTTTTGTTGGGACTCATGGATGTGGATATGCACATGTGACAACCTTTGGACCTACAGGGAGGACAGCCAGGAGAAGCAGGCATTCCAGTGACTTCTCTTGGATGTCTTCAGTAAAAAAGCCACCCGAATGAGGGACAGTGGGCTTCTCTAGCATGAAAACTAGGCAGAAGTTTCAAATGAATATGAAAAGTAGTCTATAGCTGCCATGGTCCATCACTGCAGAGCCGGAGAGGTTGTCATCCTCGGACTTTGCATCAAGGAGCACACTCATTGTGTAGCAAGGATTCCGCAAACAAGTTTTTTTACTGAGCACTATGAAAGATTAATCAAAAAAATGAAACATGAACATAATGTTTGCTCTTGAACTGAGAGATCCCCACCTACTGAGCCAGCTCCTTTTGAGCTGTTTGCCCAATACCCAGCAAGCCCATCTGCATTTCCCTCATTAGTCACTTCCACACGAGCAGAGTGCTGCTCGGCACTGCTTCCCCTGGCAGTGCTGCAGCCACGGCTGCAGGGATGCCGCACGCCGGCCAGCCAGCCATGGGGCCCCTGCTGCACAGGGTGGGGTGTTGCTGAGCTGCAACTGCCACATCACAAATGTTATGGGATTTGTGAGGCTGCTATTAGTGTTTAATACACACAGAGAGGCATCCAAATGCCCTGCTTATAGTAACAACCTGGACATCTTTCTCTAAGACCTATGAGCTTTCTGAGAAGAAACCAAGGTGACATTGTACCACCAAGGGCTCTGTCTGCACACTGTTTTCCAAAAGCAAGAATCCCTCCTCTCTTTCACGTTGAGCAATCATCTGTACACCCACAAAGCAATGATTGTACAAAATGTTGTACTGGTGCACTGAGGCCCCACTGGGGGCACCATGGAAGGTTTAGTGGGTAGCGTGTATAGTCAGTGTGTGTAGGTGCACCTATTGGGCTGGTACAGAACACTTACCTGACTTGTGTGGAACAGGTAACCTTTAGGGGTCAAAGAAGATTTTTGGCCCTTGCAGGTGCAAGCAGTTAATGGGTACTGTATTTTGCCTGTGGATGATCTTTACTGCTCACATTAGTTCTGAAAGGGCCAATAAACAAGGGAGAATAATCTGAAAATTTTCAGTTGCTAAGGCAATGAATTAATCAACATGTATGTGTTCAGCATATTCACACGATCCTGCCAAGGCCTACAGCTTTAGGTCTCCCGCTATATTTTTGCCAGCATGAAAGAAGGGAGCAGAGAAATTGGCAGAAAATGCAGTGTCAGTGGTTAGGGCTGTAATAAAAATTTTGGAAGGAGAAAGCAGCACCTACTGCATACACCACATTCATGTATTATGTGATGTTATAGCATGCCAGCAAAATGTGGCTCCTTGCCACCATTCTGTGTAACAGCTTCATTTAGCCTAATTATTGGGTATAAAATCCTCTTGTCCAGTAAGAGCTGATTTCTCCTCCCAGAGTTGTGAATTCAGCCTTAACCATATTCAGTGCATTTGATCAGATTTACAGACCCTGAACCAACTCCGCAGCTGACAAGACATTGCTTCACTTAAATCATTAAATTTCTGTCTATCTCAGGAGCTGGGTTCTTTAAAACCTTCTTGGAGTAAGATGCAAACCAGCCAAGCAGCACCAACATAATTTCCAAACCCAAGAGCATCAGTGCATGCTCTGGAGGGCTGAGGCTAGCACAGAATAGTTGATGTGCTTAGGTGAACCCACAGTTTGTAAATGTATTTTGATGTTGATCAGGCAGTCCAACTTAATGGCTGTTAATCAAATACTGTGATCCCTTCTGACACATGTAATTAGCTGGGAAAAGGGAAAAAAAGGAAACCCCAAAAAGTTGGGTTATTTTAGTGAGCTTTGGGTTTTTTTGGTTCGGGATGCATTCTCATTTACCTAAAAACTAGAGACAGGGTCTTTCTTACAGTCCTTTACCACAGGTCAGCAGTTAGCCAAAAATCCTGTTTGCCACTTTCCTCAGGGTCATAGTCAAGGGAACATTTAGGCGAAAACACTTTGTACTCTTCCCTCACTGAGCCGCTGTGCTTCCTCTTCTTTTCTCTTTCTCTCTCATATATACACACATCACTGTGCACTGCCACTAAGCAAAACCTCGAGTTCACATTTCTGAATGATTTTACACATGCAGTTTTTGAGAGTGGTGATACATGCCTCCTTTTCAGTTTGAAGCCACTTTAGTTTCTTAAAGCAGCTTACCTGCTCCACTATCTGAAATAAAGGGTAGCCTTTAGTTAGGGCCCATACATCCCCACACATTCAGCAAGGTTTAGCTCAATCTGAAACAAAAAAGTGCCTGTAAGAAGGAAATCTGTGGCCTGACCTGCAGTGTCACACAGAGAAGAGATAGAGCCATACAAGCTACTGGCATAAGCAGGCAGTCAGTTATCATCACATCTGGAGCTCTGAGCCCGGTCCTTACCCCAATTCCATCCTGGCTTTGTGCGAATGTAAATCTCCTTATCAGTAAAGTGAAGATAATACCACGACAGCACATTGCACAGTGTAGGGGAATTAAATGGATAAAGTTTATAAAGTGTTTCAGATGTCAGACAAAGTATATATAAAAGCTAAACATTTTACAGAAAGTTCTGATAGCTGAATATCAGAAAACTAATAGGGAGAGCAGCATTACAGACTTGGCAGAGAGACTGGGTCTGATTCTGAATGCTAGAGCTTGTGGAAAATCAGTTTAATCCCAGAGAACAGCCTCAGGAAGGAGGTGCAGGCAGTGAATGGGTGCAGGCAAGGAAAGCGCTACCCCTGCACTCCTCGTCGCACTCCCCAGGCTGATCCTGCTCATCCCTTGTGTTACCCACTCAAGAAGTAAGTGTGTCTGGGGGATCTAATTAAAAAACAATTGCAGTTAATTAGCCAGTCCCACACAGCATACAGGCCTGGTCTGTGCTCACAGGCATCCTTGGGGTGCGAGATGGCACTCTGCAGCCAGTCCCGCACACCTCTGTCCGCAGCACGGGGGGGCACGGCCGCAGCCACTGCTGCCCTCCCTCTGCTCACCTTCATCTCCCACGACCCTCCCACCACTCACACCCGAGCTCCAGGAACACATGGATGGGAACAAGGGTGTTAATTTAGATAAAACGTTAAATCCGAAAGCCAATCAGTTCTACTGGTTGTTGTTAGATTGAAGCAGAGTGATGGCAGGGCTGTGCCTGACATATAGCTGAAGCTGTAGCTCTCTCTACAGGCTTCACGTACAGTAGCTGCATAGTCACAGCCAGACCTGCATAACTGCAAAGCCTGGCCTTTTCAGTTACCCGCCAGGCAGCGCTACTCTCTGCCATGGCTCTGTGTGCAGGAGTCCTGTGCCAGGCCTCTGGAGAATGTGGCTGTCCTGGGGGAAGGTTGGTGAGCATGGACGGGGCTGCCCGTTGTGGAGGACCTCGTCCTTGCTGCAGCGGGGAGTGGCTGAATACCCCACACAGCCATGCTCAAGGCACTGCCGGGCTCACACATTGATCACCTCTGAGCTGAGGGGCTTGAGCACATCCTGAAGTCACGATCACGTAGATTGCAGACACACTCTGTGGGTCCGGGGCCACCACTCCCAGGGCACAGAGCTGTGCAGGAGCTCTGCATGTACCACACACAACCCAGGGAGGTTTTGTAGTCTCCTCCAAGCTCTGGGGTGATGCAGCTGCACAGCGGTGAGGTAACTGCTCCAAACACTTCTTCACGGGCTCCCGGCATGCTGGCGATGGAAGAGCTGGCAGAGCGTTTGTAGGGGAGAAAGCAGAGGAGGCCACAGCTTCGGAGCCACTGCGAGCAAGGAGCAACAAGAGACATGAGGCAAAGGGCAATGTTGGATCCTGCCTCAGTCATTAATACTATCATCGCTGTGTTTGTTGATTTGAGGCTTTTTTTGCTTCTACTAATAACTTCTTGATAACAATATAATTGAATGATTCTTTATGGTCATTTCATTGGTAGATTTATTGCGAATACTACCTGCAGATTTAGAGTTAAGAGGGAAAAATATTTTATTTCTGGTTTTATTGCCCCATTATTTATAAAGTTCTCTTTGACTCTTGTAAATACTTTTTTTTCATTTCCCTTCAGAGTTTGTCTTTCTCTTTGGCAAACATTGATTTTTTTTTTTTTTCATGTTTTTTCCAGTGAACCTTGAAATTAAAATGTCTTTTTTTGTTTAATTTCTTTTTTGTACACTGGACTCATTGTCAGCACAGCAAGAGCAAGGTGCTTTGTTAGATTACTGCTGCTTCAAAGCTACTGAAAGGAAGAGTTGACCACATTTTATCGCATGTGTGTAGTTCCTTCATAAGTTGCAATTATTCTCTTTAAAACACAAAGCCAATCCCAATTTTTTAACATTTTAAGGAAGCATTTTAAATTTTTTAGTATTTCAGAGTCAATTTACCAAATTATCTGAGTTTTAAGAATTTAGAATTCTTTGTCCTCTTAGTGGATAAATCACACACACAGAAATGCTATATAGAAAGGTTTGCAGGCAGACCGAGTATCTTTTATTAGACCAGCTGATACAGCTGGGGGGAAAAAAAAGGAAAAGCTTTCAGACACACAAACCCCTTAAAAGTGTTTCTTTTTCAACTATATCAATTGTCCTAATAAAAAATATTACTTCTCCCTGCAAAACCTCTCTCCTACCCTTCTACCATTGCAGCTACAGCAACACTATTTCTAGAAGAAAAATAATTGTATTTGTATAGCAAAGAACCCCTATCACCATTTTTCCAAGTGTTTTTCATCAAAACTACTGTGTGTTCCCTTTCCTACAGTAGAGACTTTTTTTAGAGTATTTTTAGAAAATAATTCTTTTTATGATAATTACTTTGTCATTGTCATTTTATCTGCTGTAGCAGAAGAATTCTCTATTACAGAGTCTTGACTAGGAATGTGGGGGTTTTTTGCTAAGTAGCCAGGGCACTCTAGGTTATGAAATTAAAGTTTAAATTATAGTAGAGTAAAGCAGCTAGACCGAGAAACACAGATACATTTGTATCCTTGGTCAGCCTGATGTGCCATCAGAAAGTTAGGAAATTCTTCAAAATATTCAGCTAAAATGAAATCCTCCATAAATTAAAAGGGTTTGCTTTAGCTTTGTGACCTAGGGTTATACATTATACTAAGCAAGCATAACAGTCTATGTTCAAAGGCTAAAGAGCAGGTAGTAAGTGTTTAAAGCAGCAAGAGTTGTGTTTAAAAAAAAAAAAAAAAAAAAGTCTTTAAAAATGGATTGTTCTAGGCTATAATAAACTATGAATTGTAAAAGGTTAATTGACAAAATGATACTCGTCTAATGCCATCTCTGTAATAGCAATCATTGCTGAATCCATAATTCAGGGGTCTTGCTATATTGACAATTACATTTCCTCAAAAAGACTCCAGTTATTTCCTTAGTCTGTTTAACCCATGGTAATTAATTATAGATTTACAAGTGGTACGCAGGCAGATACAGGTATCTGTAACCACTGAGCTACTGGCAAGAAAGAAAAACGCCTGTCTGCAGCCCGGGGCAGCCCAGGTATCAGCATGAAGATTCATGCCATGAATTGACCTTTGCCTCGCTTGCCGTCCAAATCAGAGAGCCAGTGTGGGTGATCGTAATTACCCTCATTGCACATCTGGCATTCAAGGAAGGGCAGCCTTGCCTCAAGGTTGCTGCACTAAGGTTCAAATCCCATTTTTGCAGAGCCTCTGACCTGCAAGTCTGATCTATTTTCCTCCAAACTGTATTTCTTATTCAATGAGATACATGTTAGCAATGAACAAACCAGTAAGATTTTAAGAATAGTAACAAACACTCAGTCAAAATTCTTCCATGTGGCACATTGTCAGAGTGCCAGAGATAGCCTTCCTTATGATAGAAAAGATTCCTTTTAAACTTAATTCTTTTTTTGCCTACAGATATTATGCCCAATGAGAGCAATTTTGTTTGTTTGTTTGTCTGTTTTAAAAAAGCAACAGTTCTCCAACGGGAAGACAAATGGAGTCACTGGTATTGCTGTTTTGCAGAAAGGACTTGCCAGGCACTGGCTACATCAGTGGCTTTTGTGAGCAGAATGAAGTGTTGTACATTCACTTCTATCCATGCCTGTCACAGTCTGTGCCCAAAAAAATGGCACAGACTTGCTGAGAAGGGGCTATTATAATGTCTTCTTAATTACAATTCATTACTTTTTTTCTTAACAGTACAAACTTATCAGCTATAACAAAAGATGTTTAAGAAACAAACCTTGTCAAAATAAATGAATTAAGAGCATTCATCCTTTTCCAGAGTGTGAAGAAGTTTGTAAGGTGATAATGAATTCTGTAATGCATTAGCCACACTTCTTAAAATGTGTGTACCACTTACTCCATAACTTGCTAAAGTTTTGTCATTCTCACTGAATCTCCAGTTATGGGCACAAATTAGCAAGATTTGATGGTAATTGGACTTTGAGCAATTCAGCTATTATGCTGCCAAATGCAGGATGTTTTCTCTGTGCAAAAAGCCTGTTAAAGCTGCATGAAATCCACATGAAATCCATAGGCATGCTACTGTTGGGCTTTGCTGCATTACTTGGCAGAGCCTTGTGCGGGAGAAAGTGCAGAGCATCTTCGGCTCGCCAGGATCCTGCTATGGCTTGGGCTCTCCCTGTGCGCTGGCAGGTGAGTCCTGTCCCATGAGCTGGGGTTAAACCTGCTCCCAAATCAGCGTAAGCTCTCCCTAGGAGTTCACCAAAAGCAGGGCCAGGCCATGATTTGGGCTGTGCTCTCAATGACCATTTTTTGTGTCCTTTCCACATTTGTCCATTGCTTTCTTTCCACATATCAGACACCTTCCACAGTGCCAGGAAACTCAGTGCAGACATGACCAAACTTAGCTCCAGCAGTATTACGAAGTCCACCCATACACATGGTGCTCTTTGGATACTGCTCCCTCCTTGCTTTAGTCCCTTTATGATCTGGGCACCAGCACAATCTTGCCATTCCTCTAGAAGACTAACTTTGGCAACCCATCAACTTTGTTTTCAGAACTACCTCAACATCTACTGATGACCCACTTCACATGCATGATTTTGTCCCCTCACGATCACATCCATGAATTCTTCCCCTGAAAGAACAGGGACCCACATTCATACAACAGATGAATGGCATTTCTGAGCACTTCCCAGGCAGCCTGTAGACCTTGAGCTGCTCTCCTACCTTCCTATTTCATGACCTGCAAAGCACCTCTTCTACCCAATTCATTGCCATCCTGGTGTCTTCTTTCATCTTTTCATACCCTTTCCCTTCCCTTTTCCCAGGATAGTCTTTCCATTCACCATCTGTTCACAAATTCATGCTTGTCCCCTATCACAGCACCAATCTTGATGTTAGAGCTGCTGAAGAGAGTCATGTTCTGACAAATTTTGCATTTTTGTGTGCAGCAAATGAGCACCCAGAACTTATGCCACGTAGTGAAATCTTTCCAGCAAGCAACATGGCATAGCTCATTTAGCATTTCATCAGATGAACCCTCACTTAACACAAAAAATAGATGATGCTGATGACTCCTCATCTAAACCAAATGCTCTGAGGAACTGCGCAGATTCCTGGAGCTTCCTAAGATCATGGCTTTTGTTTCTGAAAAACCAAAGGCAGCTTCTGCAGACTCACCCTGTTTTTACCTCTCTGAGCACAGTGGTGGTACTTTTACTGTGCTACGTTTGTCTGCGTGCAGTGGTAGGGCTCATTGCCGCAGTCCTGCCAGGTGCTGGGAAGAGGGGTCAGCTCCTTCCTCATCGCTACCGCCTCCCTCCTGCTATGCCTCGGACAGACGGACAGAAGCACCAACGCCATACTGGATCCAGGCTCCTCCAGATCCTGGGGACCTCATCTCACAGTCCCAGCTTGAGAGCTCAGGTTGAGGCCTGTCCTCATGGCTGAATGCACATATTTGAGAGATGCTCTGGAAAACAAGAAGTTTGCTGTATTCACAATGGTAAACCCAAACAAATTTTTAAGGACCCGAGGTGTTTCCAATCCAGTTCACACAGGGCTATGGACATCTTCAACCTGTGCACTTTCTGATTCTGACAGAAGTTCTCCACCTTGTTATTTAGAAGCAGAGACAGGCACAAGGCAGTCAATACTATTGGGTACCCAGCTTTATATTTTTTGACATCAGAAACATGGATGAGCAGGAAAAAAAAGGGTACAGGAGATGTATAGGAGAGATGTATCTGAGGTAATGAAGAAAATGGGTTGGACAGAAATCCAGGGGAACAGCCTGGAACATTTGCCCCTGCACCAGTCTCCCAGTGATTCCCAGCAAGATGGAGGAACACAGTGCACACAAGAAGAATATTTCGTAGAGCAATACAACCTGGTTATCGCTGGAGTATGCCTGCACCTCAGAGCAGTGTGCAAAGATTCAGGCTACCAGAAAAGAAGGGAAATCTGGCAATCTGGCCTTGATGGCTCTTTTACAGCCCCACAAGGCTACCCCTGGACCCTACTGTAATGTACCATGCATACACATATCCCTCACCTGCAGTGGCAACAAAACGTGCAGCAGCAGGGAGGAGGTCTGCAGTCTTCAGTTATGGGAGATGATAGAAAGCATAGAGCTGTGGAGATGCTGAGATAACAAAACACTTTTGGAACTGATAACTTACACTGCAGCCATTCCCATTCCCACAGCAGCCAAATTAAAGGAAGTGCAAAAGCAGAATCACACCAGTAGTATTCATTCACGGGGAGCAGAACCAAAATCTAAGCTCCAAACTCATGATTAAAGAATGTTTTTAGAGTGGCAAATAGACACGAACACTTGTGCCCAGAAAACAGTACGCTGTTTGAATACCGATCTCTGTGGGGGATCCAATATGCCATTGGAAGAGCTGTTCATGAATGTCAAAAATAATTCCAGCACTGAAACAGTCCAATCTGCAATAATATTTCCTATTTGATATCTCACTGAAACTACCAGAATTTTAATAAAGCATATGGTAATTTTTAGTTAATAATGTAAAAGGCATTTCTTAAACTTACGATATGCCATACCTGTTGAGTGGTGCAGAGCTTACAGGAGGCAGTTTGCTTTGCGGGCAGAGGACATCACATCTCTCTAGCATGGGATCTCACCCCTCTGCAGCCTGGCAGGTGCCACCATCAAGGACAGGTGGGAGGACAGGCAGGGGACGTGCCCTGCGCAGAGCAAACCCCAGCGGCAGCGGCCGCATTCCACCCCCTGGGCTGTGTCCCTGGGGGTCAGTTTGTGCCCCAAGCCCAGGACCCACCAGAGCTGAGCACAACCTCATCCCTGCTCCTGTGTGTACAGGAGTACAGCTTTCCATTGCTTCATCTGGTCTCTGCCAAAGTCCTCCCTGGGCACAGTGGGCATCTCGGCCATGTTCTCACTCACCCTTCTGATAAAATACGGCATTCTTCACTAGCAACAGTTGTTCCCAGCTTACCACAATATTTGGTGATAATTATTGCAGTAAATGTTTGAAAGGTAAGGTGCATTTTCTAAACGTTTGATACTTATAGCTAAGGAAAAATTCATGAATTGCCACATTCACCCAAAATGTTTCACGATTATAATTGGAGAAGAGCTTCCACGGGAAAAATTAGGCCATACTGACCCACATAAACAAAGCCAGTAAACCACAACAAGCTGCTGGAATCTATTTAAAATAATACTTCAGCAGCACACTGCAAAAATAATTTACTCACTGGTTAGTTAATTTAGGGCCTATTTTCTATCAATAGACATATAAAATTATTCTGGTGAAATAAGCACATGTCTCTACCTACCTTACAAATAAATGTGAAGTTTAGTATTCAACTTGGCTGAAAACTACAGCACACAAAAAAATGCTAACATGTTATTTATACATTTTCTATACTGACTATAGGAAGTATTGAAATTATTTTCACTATCAACATACGTGTGACTTAGTATCACCAGTGAAAATAAGTAGCTGAAGAGGCTGGGATAAACTCCAAGTGCTGCTGATCTTTCAAGTTTTGGACACAAAAAATGGGAGCTAAGAAGAGCTCTTGCAGCATCTCTGCAACGATTACAGCAGTATTTTCTGGAGGAAAGGATGGAAAACCAAAACTGTGCGTGGGGAAACGAAATCAGCAGAGAGAAAACAAACACTCCCCCACTACTCTACTATCAAACTTCTCTTGAATGGATCCATTTCTCAACCCAGTCTTAAAGAAAAGAGCTGTGTGTATAGCATGTCTGTAAAGAGTCACAAGATACCCTACATTTCATATTTCTTCACCTACTCTTGCTCTGCCTAATGCTGTCCCTGGGATCTCACACTTCATCAGCTCCTTCTTCGCTCAGAACAAGGTCATAATGCACTGACCTTGTATCCTGCAAAACCAAAAACATCCCATAGCTCACTGCTGGATTTTTTTTCCTTGAAATCTCCAGACTAGGGGAAAGTATTGAGAGTGCATGACTCTTTCTGACCTTTAGAGAAACTTCTCCCACATCGATGACTCTGGCACTGAAAATAGAGAGTCATTCACCCTGCCTGATTTATGTTTCCTGCTGCAAGCACAGCAGATGCATCCCAGACTACTGAAGAAAGGACAAGCCTGAAGAGCCCAATAAACTTTCAAGACCTGGCATCCACAGGCTCAGAAGGGCTCCTCTTTCTGTGCCTGGCAGCAGGGTACACAGCATGCCAGCATCTTCATGTCCTTTTGGAAAGCATTGGAAACAATAATCCAGCTTTGCTCTCCACACATCTCCTACTCTAAATTTACACCTCGGTGAAAAGGAAGCTACATTTGTGAAGGGATCCTGTGTTGCCATTTCTCCTATAGCTTGTGCAGCAGCATGGTTTGGATCGAGGGTCCCCAGCGCTGTGTGGGATCAGACATGAAAGCAGGCTGCCAGAGGAGAGACAGGAGAGAGCTGAAGCATAAATGAAGAGATACCAGAGAGCAGCAAGAAAGGAACAAGATGACGGTAACTCAGGCTGTAAATCAGTGACTATAATTCAAACAGCAACACACAGGTCACCTGCTCCCTGTGCCAGCACAGCTACTCCCTCTTTTCCCGGGTACAGGGATGGGCAATGCCGTCTGCTTCAGCTGTTCCTCAGGGGGCCCTTAAAGGTTGAGGTAATTCTCACTAGTTCATCATACAGCCTCTGCTTTTCTAAACAGTCGCTGGGATCTGGTTTGCCAGTAATACATCTATATAAAACAAAGTTCAGCACATCATATGTTAATAACTACCATTACAATCACACTGTCGTACCTAAATGCTATGTAAGTGAAAGGCTATTTCCATAAAAGCCTTTGAGTTAGACACATATTTTCTCATTAACAATTTACCATTAGTCTCAGATCTTAACAACTCAGTAAGCTGATGCAGATGAACAAGAGTAGCAGTAGTGCAGTGACCCTGTGCCTGGCAGGGTCTTCCT
This sequence comes from Athene noctua, assembly GCF_965140245.1. Lineage (NCBI taxonomy): Eukaryota > Metazoa > Chordata > Aves > Strigiformes > Strigidae > Athene > Athene noctua. The sequence goes on along the minus strand of NC_134041.1, from coordinate 20,491,392 downwards.
GCTGAGGCATCTCAGTACATCCTGGAGGGCTTCCCAAGTCAGCACATTTGGAAAGGTGAGCTCTGCACCCCTGACCCTGGGACAAGCTACTACTTAGACAATGCCACTGCCATGTTAACAGAAAACTGTGGCCACCCAACCTGATGCTCTATGTGACACTGGCAAGCTGGGTCTGGTGATAAGCCAGATATTTCAGTCCTAGCCCATCTCCGTCTAAAAAAAAAAAAAGATCCTGTTCATGACTTTACATTCATAAATACTCTCACAATGTCAAGGGATGGGGGTTTTTCATCAATTCATTAGATCTGCTCCTATGAATTATTTATATGCAGTGCTAAAAATGGTTCTGAAACATTACAAGAATTCAATATCAGTTTTCACAGTGGGATTTCATCATTTTAGCACTGGAGCATAATAGCCTAATGCAATACTAATACGATATGGTGCTAATAGGGTACAATGAGAGTTCTCTCTAATATGCAAACATTTCCATGTTGCATTATTATTTCTTTTAAGTTAATATGATATGGTGATAATATGATGAAATGAATTAGTTTCATATCATTGTTTGCATGAGTTGCGCATATTAAAAGAATATTTCCCCCCCTCCCCTTGAATTCACTTGGAATGAGCTTGAAAATTTACCCTGTAGTTATTCTTATGCTAATGAGGCTGTTTAGTAGGAAACACTCCCGCTGTTGCTTAGCCAGCTGAAGAAAGAATAGGCGCGTGTCACCTCTTGCTGGAATAAGAATTTTCCTGGCCTGTTTTGAAAGTCTGTGTCCTAAACATGTTTGCTTTAACATTTTCCACTAGCTTATAGATTCATTGCATATTTATGATAGATTCCCTGGTCAATATTTATCAGGAGCACTTCTACATAAGCGGACATGTCTTCCAGTTCAGCTGCTGCTGAGGGGAAAGGTGCAGGGAGTCATGCGCTAGCAGCCCCAATAAATGCCGACTGTGCAGGTGACCGCAGAGACAGAGATACCATGGCTTTTCTGGTCTGGGGCCCAGTACATGCTGGGAAGAGCTAGATGGCAAGCCCACACCCAAGATCCAGGGTCAATTGCAGTACTCTCCTCCCAGTGCTGCGACATTTTGCCAAAGCCTGTGCTGTGCATGCATTACTGCAAAAAGCCAAGCTGGTTTGAAGGTTTTACTCTCTGCTTCACAAAGCAAAATAACCATCAACCTTGGAGAGAAATCCTGTCTGCTCTTTCTAGAAATGAGCCCTGTTCCCTGGCACATCAGAATGATGTGAAGACCCCTTCATTTCCCTGCTCTGATGGCAAGACCTGTGGAAAACATCCTACAGATGCTTTGGCATCCCACACTGGACACGAGCTGAAGGGCTTGGGACAGCCAAGAAGTCCTGTCCTCACCTGCAAGCATTTTTCTACTACACTTATGTGTGCAAACTGGAATGGCTGTAATGGGACTTTATTCGTCCCTTTTCAGGAGGACTCCCAGGACTCACTGTGCTCATAAATCAGTGGGCACTAAAATGCTGAGGTTTTCTGTTTGGGCATGTTGTGGGATTCCCATACAGGCTGATGTGGGAGGACATTCATAACAGCTAACATTAACCTCTGGCTACTCACCCCTTGAATTCCCTATGGAGCAGGAGAACATCCCACATAAGGTGGCTGAGAGCAACATCATGATCTGCCCGCACCCCCAATTTAACCTCATGCAGATCCAGGAATCACCTTCAAATCCCAGCAAGTCCAGCTTGATTGAATCTGAATTCAGTCTCTATGACTTTTAATTCACATGAAGTTACTCAAGAAAATTTTACACAAGGTTAACATGTACAAAACTGAAAACTTCCCAAATGTTACAGGGGTTTAAAATGTCATAAATAAAAGAATCCAGAGTTTTTCTAATTATCAGATTTCCAAAACTACTCTACATAATTCCCTGTATAATCCAATCTTAAACTCAGAAGACACTCATGCAGATGACATTTCCTCTCTGTTTTGCATGAGGATTATTTTTTAAGAGGATACAGAACCTGGAAATATTTCAATAGGTCTGATATTTAAAGCATATTTAATAGCATTTATGTTTTAATCTTCTTACTGACTAAAGTTTAAAGAGAGCTGCAAGGAATTCGACAGTGAAAAAAATAATTAGCCATTAGTTAAGAACATAAAATGCATAGGTAATGGGTCCGTTGATTCATGAACAGGACAAAACCGAGAATGATTGTCAGGGCACCCCAGCACACCATACTTTCTGCTCTCCGGGAGTAAGCAGTTGAATTGCTTACATCACTGTGACACTGAAAGATTCCTACTGCTTATGGACTTTGGCTTCACTGTTGGCAACAGGGTGATCTGAAAGCAATGAGCCAAGTTCACCAGCTTCCTTATAAATGAGAGATTAGAGGAGTCTTTGCCAGGCAGAGAGCAGAGGCAGCTGAATAATTCTCATAACATTCATTCTGTGTTTTCTAGCCTGAATGTAACATAGCACGGTCCAAGATCTCTCCGGGGACGACTACTCACATTAAACAACTCTCACCGAAAATTATACAAAACCCACCCATTTGGTTTTCTGAACTTTGGAGTTTAGAAAAAAAGTCTGATTTTGATCATGCAAGTTCAGCCTGGCTGCCTTGGTGCTGTTGAGGGTCGGGTACTCGACTGCTGTCAGGTGGTGGTGAGTTATAGATGGTGCTGGTGCTCGGCTCCCTAAGCTTTATACATACTCATTTGCTGCTTCAGACCTGAAAGAGCCTGCAGACAGCTCCCTGCTTGTATTTCTTCTCACACTCTGCCTAACCCCAGGAGCAAGGAGCTACTTCGTAAGGAGTAAAGGTATTAATTAGCAGTGAACCTGTTTAACCCACATGCTCTTTCATGCAGCTTCATAATGAATCCCAAACAACCTTGGGTTGCAACATGACTACTGTTTTCCTAGATTAGAGCAGATGAAATCAGAGGCAATAGTCTAGCAAACACTTCTTTCCAAGGGTACCATATATTGGAGTCTGCTGCAACTTCCCCATGGAGGGCTGGGTGTACCCCGGAGTAAGAAATACCATGTACAGCACCCCTGCAGCTTTTCTCCAGCTTTCTGAATCTGTGCCCTATGCCAGCATCAAAAGTGACGAAGAAAGTAGTGATAACCTGCAAATATAAAACATTTACCTTGTTTCCAGCATTACTGTCCACTTTTCTTCCAGATTGTCTCAGTGAATCACTTACATCATTGAGGTCTTACTAAAATTAAGAGATCAGAGCAGGTTTCGGGAGCTACCAACCAACATGTGCTCCCTACTCTAACACCAAGAAAAGTGCCATGTCCACTAGAGGCCAGGCATGTGGTGCTACCTGTGATGCGTGACATGACCATGGGTGTGGAGCACACCTCCTGGGGAACCTTATCACCTGGCACCCTGGCCACCGGGCTGCAGCTCTGCAAGCACCATGTGGAGCTTAGTGGCAGAGGCCTCACAGGTTAGGAGGTGATCATTATCAAGTTGCAGCTTTTCACCCCATTGTTTCAGCAATAGCTGCTTTCCGTTATTTCACTGAACAAGACCCAGCATGGCCATAGATGGGCACTAGTTTTAAGCTCTTGATCTCTGAAAAAGGAAATTCTTACCGATGTGCCAGAATTCTCATGTGGCTGCCCGAGGAGTAACTTTAGGCTGACCATCATAAAGCACAAATTGGAAAAGCCACACTTGGAAGATTTGGATACATACTTATTTCTACACTAAAAGAACTGATTTTGCAGAACTTCCCTGTGTGGTCCAGACAAATTGACATGATTACTTTTAGCTGTCAGTGGAAACAAATAGGTCTTATACTACTTAAGCACAGTAAGCCTGGCCATTATTTTACTCTCAAAAATCAAAGATTTCTTAGTGTTACCATTACTACTGCTCCGTTACTTGTGGAAAACAATTCCAACTATCAGGAAATAATTATGAACAAAGCCCAGTTAATTATACAAGACATCTCAGCTGCCCTAATTAAAGATCGGTTCAATACTGTTCACTTGGTAATTTTTTTTTAAATTGTGAATAGATTTAGTAGAAGCCTGGCTGATAAACAAATAATGAGATTGGTGGTCCAGAAGGAATCTGATTAATAAAATTATTCACCAATTATTTATTTCCTCTGGTTTGTGTCATTCTTCCTTCTGCCTTAGAACAGGAATAGAAGAATCGGGACTGCACTGATTAGTTTCAATGCCCAACGTCCCTCCTTGTCACAATCATCCTACAGTCCCAAGCCTGAGGATTAAAGCTTTATTCATGCAACCATAATAAAATGGGGGAACAATTCAAAGTCAAGAAAACACTAAGTCCCTGATGCAGCAAAAAGTCACATGCAGGTAGATTCCTGGATCTACACAAGCCTTACTGACTTTGCTGCAAAGTACTCACCTTGTATAAACACAATGTTTATGGACTTTGTGCTCAAACATGAAAAAATGTTCAGAACTGGAAAAAAAACAGAAACAAGCTATAGCTTTGGTTCCACAGCAGACATCCCCACCATTTCCCCAGGAAAATTTACACAGAGCCTACTGACCTCCAACTGTAGTGTCCCAAGCCCAGAAACAGGGCCACAACCAGAAGAAATTGAGACCTACCGCCACAGTTACTGAAATCAGCCCCTAACGGTTCCCAGAGGATCTCAGTAGAGCTGTGCCCGGAGGGGAGAGTGGGCAGGCAGACCAGCTGCACAGGCAGGGCAGGAGCAGGGGCACTGGGGGTGACACTGCGAGAAGGAGGAAGAGTCTCAGGTTTGAATGCCTGCAGCAGAGCCCCAGCAAATCCTTGTGTGTTACCACCAGATCAGTGATGGATGACTACAGTTTGAACAGGAAAACAACTTCACATATGTTTTAAACTACAGTCTGCTAGCCTCATATTTTAATATGAAACTGAAGCAATTTACTTCCTTTTTAAATGGATTATAGAAGGAACTCAAGCATAATGCTTTTACCCTTGCATGATCAATACCTTTAACACACTTATAAATTATTAATAATCTGCTTACAAAATTAACCACCTCTGAAGAGGCATAATTGCTCAATACAACTTAAAAGAAAAAACATTTAAGGGAGTAAAATGTTTCTTAGTATTTTTAGAAGTTTCTAGTAGCTTGCTAGTATAGCTGAAAAGCTACACTGTTTAATATTCAGTGTAGTATATTAATTGTAATTTACTTATTAATTTTTCTTCCTTCTGTGGCACCATAAAGGGACTTGGCATATGACTGTTTAATCAGTCAAAAGCCCATACCATGAGGACTGTCTCATTACATTCCTCCTAGAAATGAATCTCTTTTCCAGATGGGAAGGCTTTAGTTAAGAGGAAGGGGCTGAGCTGATTTAGGAGTTAGCATAAATCAATATTATTCAGGATTGGTGCATGCAACTTTATACAATATTCCCAGTGCTAACACCACAGTGCTCCTGCTGACATCTCTTCACCAATGTTGTTGATAAGTATCGTAAAGAGGACATACATCTTACTGCTAATTAATATCATATGCTATATTCACTTAGCTGCATTTCATTAGCTGAATTATCAAATTAGATAATAATCTTCCAAAATGCGTCTAATTTTAAAAATTTGTGTCTCATTTTCTGAACGAAGAGGAAACACAGAGATCTCAAATCTCTGTCTAGGGACCACAAACTTTCAGTGTAGCTCTGAATCTGACTTTCTTTTTCCAAGTGCTATTCTATGTGCTCATATAAATTTGAATTACAATATCTTGGCCAAAAATGACAGTTAGTATCAAATTGTAAAGCCTACAAATTTCTTGTAAAATTTCAACTAATGGAGAGCAAATGTGCTCCCACAGAGGGATCTGTGGCTCAGAGCATCACTTTGTGTCTTGTAGCCTAAAGTGACATTCCAGGCAGCGCCAGAAGGATTATGGAGCTCTCCTCTCTATCTTAGAGCTCTCTGGGAGCAAAAGGACTAGTGAGGGGCAGACCCACTCATACAATATTATCCTTGATTTGATGAAAATGAATGAGCTCGATAAATATATTCTTATCTAAACAGTAGGTGAACTAGTTAAGTATTTAAAAAATTTTTATATCTATGCTTAACAGGCCTGAGATAACAAGGCTCAGCACTGGTAAAAACAAAACAACAAAGAAAAATCTCACTTGGTCTTTTACACAGCTACTCCAGGGCTGAGCAGATTCATAATTGCTACTAGTTGTTGAGATCTGTTTGTAAGGTGTTTGCATTAAAGTAGCAGCGGCCTCATTTCCACTTCCATAAGGATGTTAATACCTTTGCTGCAGCTACCCTGATAGTAAAGATTATTGGAAACTTCTCAGGTGTGAAGCACAAACTTTCAGCTCTGAAAATGATCCTTCTCATCAAGACCATGCCTATAGCCATGGGAGAGGTACCGTTCCTGTGAAGAGAGCTTTCAGACCATAGGTGTTCAAGACAGATATACAGACTTGGGTTGGTTTGTTATTTTGTTGGTTTTTTTTTTTTTTTTTTTTTTTTTTGTGGTGATATTTTTTTAATCACAAGTACCAGAAAAGTTTGAAACTATGAGATCACAATAATACTCCCAGATTTTTCCACTACCTACTACAAACCAGCCTTAAAGAGAGAGTCTTTGTTTACCTTTCATGGATCCTGTGAGCTTCCCCTTATTTCCTTAGTTTGTGCCAATGCTGGAAAATCTTTGACCAAAAAAATTTCAAAGTGCTCTCTGGCTCTTTAGAATCATTTCCTTGAAAAGTATGAATGTATATGTGAAAACAAATGCTGGATTTCAGCAACCTCTTGTGTAGCTTAGTAAAATAGCAGGAAGAATAATATATAATTAACCAGATTGACTTCTCCAACTCAAATATGTTAACAAGCTTTATCATTACAAATTTCAGTAGATGTTGCAATGTTATAGTGTGTAAACTTATGCATCTGTTTTTTCAAAGTCTAGAGGCAGAATAAATAGTTGCCAACACAGCCAGAAAGTCCAGGCAGACTTACAAGCAAGAAACTATCATCTGTGTGAATACTAAGAAAGTAGCTGTCTTTATACAATTAAAGTTCAAGGTTGCATCTATAATAGGTTTTTCAGCTGTATTTGAAAGTAGATTTAAATTGTTACTCACCCCTAACCTTGTTAGAGATTCATGGTGTCGAGTATGTAAAGCAGAACAGACTGATAGGGTTATAATACATTTATTGAAGGAAAAGAGTCTTGTAGCTAGAGAGAATATTGTGCAGGGAAACGACAGGGTTTGGGAAAAGCTGCTTTTTTGTGAAAGGTACATTTCTCTTATGCCATCTGAATTATTCTTAGGAGAAAATTCTTTGGATAGGTAGTCATGGTCATTTAGCAGCTTTATAAAGATGTTTATTTTCCATCCAGCCAAGAAATTAAGCAGGGAGCTGAATTTTTAGACTTATGAAATAGTTAGTTATGAAACGGGTCCTTGTGTTTCGGTCCAACTCTGGTAAGGATATGAGAAAGGATTTTTTTCAGATTTTCCTTCAGAACTCAGATAGTTTGGTGTTGGTTGTTTTTTTTTTTTTAAAAAAAAGATGTGATTACCAACTGGTGTTCTCCATAACAACCTCTGGGCCCAGAAATGCAGCAAGTTCTTTCAGACATCTTGGGGAGCTCTGATCAGAGTTGTTTTCACTTTGATTACAGGATGTTTCTCACCCTGTTCATCAAATAGAAAATGATGTGGGATCTCTAAGCAAAGAGAACAGAGTGATCAAGATCCTGCTCTGTTTCAGGACTTGCAGAAAAGGAGGTAGAAAAGAGGAAAAGCTGAAGAAAAAACCAGAAATGCCAACAGGCCAGTCTAGTCATTTAGAGTGGCACAAAGAAAACAAGAAAAGAGAAAGAGGGCATTGAATGGGTAATATTAAGTAATGGCATAATGTCCAAATATTTGCAATGTTTGCTTTCAAGTACCTGGCAGTCATGTTTCCCATTACAGAATAATGCCAGGGCATGACCCCATGATTCAGCCACAGTCCTCTCTGGCTCTTTTCACTGATGAAATACTTCTATGGCATCTCTGCAAATTCCACTGTCCAAATCTTCACTTCCAGGAGAAGCTGAAATGGCATCTCTTGAAATTTGCAAAATGTAATTTAAAAAGTACATTTCACCTACTCCACTCTTTTCATTTAGAGAATCTGAAAAGGAATGGAGATATTTAAATCTCACAGCATTTTCAAGAAAGTCAAGAATTTGAAAACACTGATATACCTGTGTACATTTTACACTGTACCCATCACATGGCTTTTAAGCACTCCCAAAGCTCTTGAGTACTTTGTGACCACGAGGCTTGATAAGCCTCCTGGATGCTTCTCTTTTGAAAATAAGAGGTCAAACCTTTTGAGAGCCACTTCTTCCTAAAGAAGCTTCTGTCTCACAAATCATAGACCTGACATAGCTTGTCAGATGCAAGTTCACCAAAGAAACCTTGTAGCTGTAAGTACATTAGCAGTATACAATGTTATCACTGCAAACTGGTACTTGACTGACACCCTTACTGGCCCATAAATTTCACCACAAAGAACAGTTGTTTGGCTTTTATATGTGTATACGTATGAGGCAACAGCTTCCCAAATTCATAAATTGTAAACTACATTAAATACACTGAAAACTGACTGATGATGAGTGCTGCTCTTCTAGGCTAATTTCTCTTCTAAACCATGATATGAAAATTCCAGCTAATGGGCTCGTGACAAGACTAAACAGGGGTAATAGCAGACTTAATCAAGAAAACAAATGGGATTCATTAAAAGCTGGCACTCGGCAAATAATCTGTGGAGAGTTCTCACCTCAATCTACATGTCCCCATCAAAAAAAAAAAAAAGAAATCTTCAGCTGTTTGTATCTCAGGCTGTTGAGTCAATTCAGTGGAAATGTGTAACGGAAAAATATTAGACTTCGAACTTCCTGTTCTATGTTTTAGAAGGTGTATCCTCTTTCCAACTTTTATACTCTTTATCATAGTATTCATGGTAAAATGGTAACTAGAATTTTCTTCTCACAGTTGAGAAGACAAATTAGCTACAGTTTTCACATCTGCCTGTAACAGGTATTTCTTGGCAAATACTACTAAGGAAATACATATATACATCTCTACATATGTATACATTATATACAAAGCCTATATATTTATATATAGGTTGAGTACAGAGACATCCACACACCTATCCCGCATTGTGCAATATTCCAAGCTGAAAGATTGGAAATGGAAGCCAAATTCTATTCTGAGTTTCAGAAATACTCTCTATAATGAAGTCAACTCCCTAAATATAAACATCTTCAAAATTCAGTTTCAATTCTGCAATTTAGCCTCCCATAAAAAGGAAGAAATCTTGGAACTTGATTATCACTCTCCTCCAACAGCTATTATCTTGTTAAAATATGCACAGAATTACCAGATAAGCAGATAACTCCCCCAAAGCAGTAACCAAATATTTCTGCAGTGAATGACACATTATTAAAAAAAAAAAAGTAGTAAAACAACTTTTGAATTGCAAGAGATACATGCCCAGCCTTGATCTACTTTGACTTTACGAGCAAGAAAAAAAAAAATATAAAGTTTCGGAATTGTTTTTTCTTCATTGCTCCTAGAAACACAGGTCATCTACTGTCCCTAAAGTCTATGTAACCTACCTGAGCTCTCCAGGGGCCAAATAGAAACCTCACTAATGCCAGTGGAGACTTCTGATGTTTTTTGGTACATTTGAGATCAGGAATTAAGTATGTTCAATCTGTTCTGTAATTTCTCCTCTTTGCAGACACTTCTGCTTTTTGGTAACATCTCAAGTACCACTGTTAAAAGACAAGATTATCCACCTCCTCTTTCCTGCACTAGTAGAAAACCTGACTCCTGGTTTATTTGCTCTCATTTGGTTCACTAACTCTTTGTTCCACAAAAGCTTGTTTACTCTCACTACCACCTCCTAATTACTTTAGGGAAGTCATATTGTTTTCTCATTATGTTCTTCTACCTCTGTTCTGAGCAAGGCATATTTTCTATTAAAGTGTCCAAATTCTTTTCAGGTGGCTGCACCCTCTGCAGCATGTGGCCTTACACAGTGTCTAAATTTGCTAAGACAATTTGAGCATTATCTGACTGCTAATTAATGTCCTATAATAATTCTGACCTTTAAAAATTGAAATTGTCTTCTAGCACTGCTGTTTCAGAGGCCTGCTGTGCACATGCTTTCTTTTTTGTGTGTGTGTGAAATTTTTCCACCTATGACTACTGCTTGTCAGAGAAGTCCCAGCTCATTTAAGCATTGCTGACAGAGGTTGGAAATAGCCCTGACTAGCACTGTGAAGTTTGGTTTGAGGGTTGTTTTTTTCCCCCTGTTTGCTTTTAGGGCTTGATTATCTCAGTTACTCTTACAGAAAACATTCAGAGAGAGGAGTTGTTAGCAGTGTTAGAGTGTACTGCAAGCTGGCTCCTTGGCAAGCCACAACTACACTCAAGCCCTTCCCTTCCATGTCAGCAGATCCAAACACATGTGGATCAAAGTCAGGGAGGGTAATGGCCACCTGAAAGCTATGGGTGAGCAACAGATAGTCCATGCTTGATTTCATTTGGTGCACAATAACCACCATTAACATCCCCACCTGTCAGGGATGGCCTTGATGCACAAATTCAGGAGACATCTATAGGACACAGAGAGTTCTCCAACATCAAGAGACAACCCTTGTGACCATATACATAATCCTTCTGCAGAGTCTGTTATTGACTCTCCATCTAGTCCGTGTCCTTCCCTGATTAATATTAACAATATGGGAATGGCTGTAAAAGGTTTATTACTTGAGAATAAAATGAGAAACCTCCTTTGCAGTAGAGTCATTTGGGACATACAGGTGTGCAAGCAATGGCTCAGGCTCCTGTAATCACAAAGACATCTGATAACACAACCAGCCTTATGAGAAACTTTTTCTAATTTTGAAACTAATCCAGAAAAGGGAAACAACATGCCGAGTCAGAAACTACCACAACAGTGCTCACTGTGACCCCAATGTGGATTAAAGCTGTGTTTACACCTTACTTTCTCTTCTCAACACTCTGAAATAGTCCATAATAATAAACTGCCTCTCTTAGTAGGTTTCGTACATAGCCTATCTAGCTGACTGCTGAACGCCACACAGCATGAACAGGTTTACCTCACCCCTGTCTTACACATGTGGAAAACCAAATAGAAGAGCTCATGTTTTGGAGCTGGGAGAAGGCAGCAGATGTCGGTGCTGCTGTGCCAGGGCTGTGCCCTGAGGCAGACCCAGAGATGACACTGGCATGTGGCCTCCTTCTGTGGGCCAGCAGCAGTGCTGCCTACTGACCAGGGAGCTGCTAGCAGCCATCAGCCCCTTTTGTGCCCATCAGACAACATTTCCCCTTATAACTACCAGCTGTGTTGAGGTCTTTCCAAACAACAGAACATCTGGAGCAATGTTTTTTCAAAAAAGAAGTGGGGAAATCTGGCACAAGAGACAAGGATATCTGCAGGGAGAAATGACTAGTTAAGAAAAAACTGTGATGAGATATTATCCCAGTGATGAAGTTTTATATGCAGTTATGTTGTCAAGGTCATAAACATGGAAAGAGATACAAACTTTGTTTGTTACAAAAATAATAGCAGAGATTTTTCTTTAAGACCTCCAAAACCACAGTGAGGATTTTCTTGTAGTCTTGCAAAGCCATATTTTATGAACCCAACATCAGGGGTTTCCTGTTATGCAGTTTCAAAAACAGTGGGGATTTTCAAGGGTTTTGCTTGTCACACCACCAGCATTCAGTGAATTATCTGAGGCATGTTTTGCAGCTATCACAAATCTGTACCTGTATGACACAGCACAAACCAGAAAAAAGCTGTCCATAAGAGAACAGCTACAACTGTATTCACCTGAAAACAGAGAGGGCATATGAGCAAAAAGAGAAATATTCCAAAATGTGCCACTGGAAAAGACAGCAAAGGATGCTGACCCTTTCTGTAGTTGCACTAAGGATGTCAACACATTATGAAAGCTTAAAGAACAGAAATAGTCCCTTTTTACTCCCAAGGTATATCTATGTTTTTGTTACCAATGGTGAACACAGTTATCTAAACCCACAATGAAGGAGAACATGCATACACCTGCCACACATCAAACATTACCTGGATATCTTTCACAGCTTTTGGGGTTTGTAAAGACTTTCTTTCTTCGAAATTCTTTACTATAGGTGCAAAATGCCTCTATTAGGTAAAGTCAATAAACCTCATTACCCAGATATTGCACAGGGAAAAAAACCTCTTGTTATAGAAACATCAAGACAGGAAATATGGTACTGACAGAGCGAGACTGTTGCGCAAAACTACCGTGGCCTGATTCTCATAGATACACAAGAGGTATCTGAACCTGCTACATCAATGCATAGCACAGCATACTCAAGAGGAAGATCAGAATGTGTTAACCTACTAAATGTGATCAAACCTCTGGTAATCAGACACTTGTAGCTGTTCACTTGCTAGATGAGACAAAGTAAATAAGTGAAACCAAAATAACAGAAAAGCTAAAGCCAGACTCATTCATCTGAGAAACACCAGCAAACAGTAAACAAGAAGATAAAAACGATGAAGTTCTGTCCGTGACCAGTGTCTGTCTCACATCATGTGCTGCATGTACCAGTGAAAAATCCCTACTGTCACAGAACCCACTCCTTCATTAGATTCCCAGTTTCTCTGAGCTGGTTTCTCAGAGATTCCCATTTTAATCAGTTTACACTACACTGATGCAGATAGTTGTGAGCCCTAGCTAGCGCTCACAAAATGGTGCCAGAACTATCAACCATGTGAAGGGACTCTACCACTGCATAAAGCTGCTGAGTGGGAATGATGAAGAGCGCACTCCGCTTTCAGGAGTTCCTTGTCTAAGGTGGAGGGGGGGAAAACCTGCACAGGTCAACAAGACCACTGCAAAGTAAAGAATATGGTCAAGCTTTGGACTGCTGGTTTCATGGAAATCTGACAGGACCAGAAGAAAAATCAAGGCCAAAGACTGCAGCCAAGCTTGATCATGTTTGCTGCTGCTTCTCCACCCTTGCTGCTTTGGAGCGAGGGGGTATATGGCATAGACCTGATCCTGCAAAGTCTTCTGTGAGTGACTTTGATCTCATGCATAGGTCTCCTACCTACACGAACAGCTGCATTCACAAGTATTTGCAGCTATCAGAGAAAAATATTTAACATCTAAGTGTGTTGCAGTGGTTGCAAATAAAAGGCTTAACTATAACCAAAAAAAAAAAAATCACCGCTTGAATATGAATCTAAAGTTGCTCTGCATTGTCTTGGTTTTAGGGGGCAAGATCAGAAAGTACTAGATACCACTAGGACTAAAAGTGGTGCGTTAAATACCTGGGGTTTTGTGGATGTCACAAGAAGAAGTGTTTATCCACATTTTTGCCAGAGTAGGGGAATGGCAGAGTGCTGAAACCCGAAGTAGAGGGGACTGTAGTGAATGTGCTGTTATTCTGAAGCCAGAGATAATTCTTCTGTGTGTCTGTGCCCCTGCAGCAGCAGGGTCCCCAGCTGGTGCTCCCCTCTGCATGGGCATCATGTAGCTCTCGGCAAGAGGTGCCTCTTGGCCTCGCTGTTAAGTTGTCCTTCAGGTGATGATGGCAGATGTTGAGCTCTTCCATCAGACTGTTCTCCAGCAAAGTTTTAGTGAATTATTGATTTTCTCTGCCTTCAGTTTTCTACCTTTGGATCACCTGTTAGCTTAAATAAAATATGTCCCAAGGCTCTCTTGAGAGTGGAGAGAGGTTGGAAGAAAGCAGACTCCTTCCTGTCTGATGGCTTTGCAAAAGCTCCCCAAGTTTTCCTGCCTGTCGCTGGGGTGGGAGGTTGAAGAAGGGGAAAGAGATGAAGTTGTCCTTTGACATTTTACATCTATGCCTTACTGCGATAACCTTTACAGATAATTTTCCCAGCAGGTGTCAGATATTTCTTGTGAGCATTTTAACAGTGAAACATCATTAACTGTTCCTGAAAAAAGTAATTTGTTACAAAAGTTTTTGGAGGGGTGGAACCAAGACAAATTAGCCTCAGGATTTTAGATACAAAGACGACATGTTCTTTTTGTACTAATCCTATTACTGTGGATATCCTTTCTAGCATATTTGAAAGCAGCTTCACTTGTTCTGAACTTACTGTCATACATTCAAGATGCCCTTTCTCCAACTTGTAGAGAGAGGGAACTGCAAAAAATTACAAATATTTTAAGTGTTTTGCAACCATTCCTGCCTGTTTAAAAAGATGTTTTTCCACCAAGATTAAGTCAATTTTTCTCCCAGTATTTAAAAAAAAAATAGTAGAATTAATTCTACTATCTCATAAATAGTAGTATCATGAAGAACAAGTGCAATTTCCTTGTTTTAAAGTTCTACTTGTTCATCTCAGAAGGCTGCTATCTTAAAAAAGTTAGGGGGTTTTGTTGGTTTTGGTGGTGGATTGTTGGTTTTATTGGTCTGGGGTTTTTTTTACAAAACAAAAAGTGTCATTGAAGAAGTAAACTTGCACACACATGCAACCACTGAATCACTCCAAGAGCAAAGCAGTGGCCCCATGCCCATGCTCAGCATGGCACCCTCTGCTACCCAAGCAGAGCAGCTTTCTTAGAGCCATTCCCAGCAGGCTAGGCCAAACTCAGCTTTTTCGGTCATAAACACATGTCCCAATAGCTGCATGGCTTTTCATCTTCGTGGAGAAAGACTCAGCCTTGCTCCACACCTGCCTTTCATGCTCACCCCCTCACTGCTCAGCTTTTCTTTCCCTTCCCTCCTTGTTCTATTGCACAAATGCTTTCTCCTTGTCCCCTTTCCCATTCCTCCTCTCCCACCACAGTCAGGCCAGCATGCTGCCACAATGCCCACGCCATGCCTCATCTCTCCTATCAATCCCATATCGAGCAGGAGCTGTGCCAAGCAGCAGAGCCCTGCTGTGGCCAGTCACAGTCCAACACATGAACAACTCTTGCCCGTGCATCCCCTCTCCAATGTCAGGGAAGTCTGGCAGCATCACTGTAAGGCTGCAGAGCTCTTGAGATACTGCTGTACAGTGTTTTGTTTTGTTTTATAATGGCTCCATTTCACACTCCAATGCAGCTGACTTAACCTACTGTATTTCACTTTTCTTAATTAGATTTTGCTCATTATTCCCAAGCACCTCCGGAAGCTGGAGCAGCACGGTACACTGCTGACATGGCTGCTCTCTCTGTTAAAGCAGCCCCAGGGGCTGGGATGGTGGTCTGCACCCTCACAAGCTGAAGGAAGCAAATGTGTGTTTTATACTGTGGAAGGAGATATGCAGCTGAGGAGCTCAGTAAAGCACACAGCTATGGGCACCAGGGATAGGCAAGCACTCACTTGGCTATGGGACTTGAGAGTCCCATGGGTCTCCATCCTCATCCTGCATTCCAGGTACCCTACTCCTGCCTCTGCTCTCAGCACACCTCCTCCCATCTTCTCTTCCCCGTTCCTGCTCTCCGCTCATTCTGAATATAAGGGAGTATTTTTTTAGAGGAGTGAATTATCTGATAGTTATCTCTGACTCCAAGGCCTGTAGGTGCAATATCCAGCTCCTGAAGCCCCTGGACCTGTAGGAATTTATAGCAGCAGATTGTCAGCGAGTTTTTTCTGCAGGTTGTTTATATTATTGTAAGCTGCTTAGGAGGAAAGCTTTAACAGAACAGCAGATAAAAAGAAAATGGGTTTTAAAACCTCCAGTAACTCTTTTTTGTTAACTTGTTCTTGAACAAAAAAATGTGAGTGCTGGGAAAGCACCCGAAGGCACTTTCACAAGGAACTAGCACAGAATGCATCAGAGTGCAATGGGAAAAATATCCACTGCTTGGCTTTTGGCAACAAAAAACCCACTGAAAATCTGGGGGAAGAGCAGGAGATGGGCAGTGAGGTCAGATAACGAATGCTGGCACTTGGGAATGTGAATAAATAAATGGTCTTTGCTTTTTCTACCAGTAGGATCCCATATCCTGCAGTATCACGTATCTTAATAGCTATTGATTTTTCTATATTCTGCCCACAGCTAGAGAAAAATTTCATTCAAATAAAAACTCACAAACGTGCTGGCAGTTACCATGGGTGAAGGAAAGAAAAAGTATTGGGAAACAGAATATTAAACAGAACATTCCCTTTAGCATTATGCTGAGGTCCCATTCGGCAAAGAAGAGGCATCAGCAACCCTAACAAAAATTATTTCAGCTTAAGGACACAAATAAACCAGTTGTCCCTCATCTACAGTAACAGTGAACTACCATCTTCTGGGGGACAATTGCATGTCTACTGGTCACTTAATACATCCTTATCTGCACCAAAGACTTGCCCTGTTGCAAGCACAATGAATAAATAACATAAGATCTCCCAGGTGGTGCTGAATGGCAGCTCATGCTGATGCCTTCACCATCATCGTGAGCAGAGCAGGAGTTCAAAGCCCATGAAAATAGTTTCTCTGACTGCCTATCCAGGAGGTCCCATGTAAACATGGGGGCTGCTGTCAGGAAAAAAACCCCAGCGCCATTGTTTGGGATTTATGGCAATCTAAGGGAAAGGAAACCTTCATGTAGAAGAGAAATGAGAATCAAGTGGTGATTCAGCCTGTCCCATTGGATGATACCAAAGCAGAAAGAGATCTGAATAAACAGTCCCAATCCTACGCAAGTGGTGAACACATGGAAAGGGCAATTCTCTCCTTCAGCACTGCTGGCTAATAGAGACAGACCAAGAAGGTTTCCTCTTAAGTGCCTGCCATCAGCCTGGAGGACAAAGATTTTTTTCAGACATGGCTGGCCTGATTCATGTCCCAGCAGGAAGTTTCCCTACAAAATAAAGAATTTAAATTGGTTATTTGCATTTCTCATTGCTAAAGGAGATACTAAGAGGGAAAGAGAAAGAGAAACCTAGGAATAACAGGCAGCTTCCTTGGAAGGGAACTACAAACACAACAGTGAAAGGACAGCTGAATTCTTGTGCAAAACATGGTATAAAGCCTGGCAATTCTCAAATGGTAAACATAACTCAGAGCAAATTCACAACTCAGAGCAAACTGAGCAGCAGCAATTCAGAGTGTACTCTAAGAAAAGAGTACATTTCTTCAGTATAGTCTCTAACAATTTAGCATATTAGTTGCTGTATAAGAGCAGCCTATTTCCTCACTGGCAGCATGCTTAGTTAGTGTAGATAATTAAGATTAACTAATCAAGGTCTTAGTCATTCTTCTAGGGAAAAAAGACAGGTATGAGATAGCTTTTAGTGCCACCCTGTTAATCCAGGTAATAGGGATGAGTGCTAGGCTGACCTGTAGTGTTGTGCCAGCAGTGACCATTCTTTGTCCCTGTGCAACAAGGCAGCTGAGCATGTAATTAGAGCAGTCTTTGGGATACTGTTGTGCTGTGTTGCAGAAGGAAAGGCCAAGAAACTGTGAAGAAGCAGAAGTAAGAGAAAAGATGTAAGAGGGAACAGGAGCACCAAATGGATGATGGAGATGGAGATGCAAGGAGACAGAGAGGGGCTCAGGCTGGAAAGAGAAAGATATTGAAAACTCAGAAGTTAACGGTTTTGGTTCTGCTGTGCTGCCTTGCTCAGATGGAGAATTAGAGGTTGAGTATTTACAGTGTTAAAGCTTTTTTTTTACATAGAGAGACAAGCTGGCAAAGGAGCCTCAAGAAAAGGGAAGTGATCCTCTGATGCTGGAGCTCAGAGCAATAGATGTAGTCCACAAATACAGAATTGAGGGTTGGGGTTATAGTCCCAGCAGGATGTTGGCTACTGCTCCATGCTGATGTAGCTGACAGGGACAGTTGAAGAGAAGGGTAAAATGCAAGCAAGCTGTGTGTTGGCAGTTCATACTGAAAGTTTTGATCTCCACAGAAAAAGTGAACCTCAAAGAGTCATGATCCCTATCATACTGTCACCTGTCCACTTCAGCTCCATCTATCAGTCTAGCTATCAGTGTTGGTGAAAGGATGAGAGTCCCCTTCCTTCAAAGCGACAGCACAAAAATTGAATCGCTGCTTCTGGGCAGGTGCAAGGTGAATTGGCTGTGTCCTGGGATAAGTATCTTCTTAGGCCCTCTCCAGCATCCGTGACCAAACAGGAGGCACCAGGGGAGTCAGTGGCTGTTTTCCCTGGCTTTGCCCTACATAGTGCATGCAAGAATGAACTTTTGACACCCATATGGGTACAGATGGCCCCTTGCTTTCTTCAGCAGTGGCCCCAAACAAGCACTTTAAAATAGACTCTGACTTTTTGATTAAACACGGCCAACTTGCCTGCTCTTTTAGCTGCTGCCATTGAGTTTTCCCAAGCAATCTCTAAACATAAAATAGGAGTGATTTTAAAAGAAAATGGGTTCATCAGGTCAGTGGTAGTGTAATTCTGGAAAGGGTATGAAAGTAAGGAAGTAATGATAATGCATGAATTGAAGGGCTGATATAATTTGCCACAGCTGCATTGAGGTAAGAAATTGTAAATAAAACTTCCTGTCTGGCTGGAACATAATGAGTTCCCTACCTTTTAACAGCGCCTGCAAAATAAATTAAAAGAAAACACACACTGCCTTTCTTCTCTTGCAGATAGTATCTATTTATTAAGGTAAAAGGAACAGTGACAGAGAATACTGCTTCTGCACAACAATACTTGCATTAACTCCAAAGTCCTGGCCATTGCCCAGAGATGAAAAAAGAAGGGGGAATGACACTGGCATGGGAATAAAGTGATTAGAAATTGCCACTGACAGTAAAATAAGGAGAATGATGGGCAGTAAAGGCTTGTCCCTGCCCTTCTCATAGCCTTGTGCTGGAAGGAACAGTGATTTTAGGGAGGGAGAGGATATGTGAAGGTAATTATTGTTTCTGTGAAAGAGGTACTACTATTAGTGTTTAATGCAGCCACTACTTTTATGATTTCTTAGTGCTTCAGTAAAGATACTGTCCTTGCTGCTCTGAAGTTTTTGAGTGGACTTGCAAGTGCACGAAGCTCAAGAAAGGAAAGGAAACAGCAGTGAAAAAAGAATGGTTTGAATAGGACACCCAATAAAAATATCCATAGCCAAAAGGGGTCAAGCTCAACAAACCCACTAAAGGGCACACAACAGCTGAGTTTCTGGAATATGCAATAATTAGATAATACTTACAGAACTTCACTGAAGATATCCTTTAACTACCTGGTGGCTCATACGTATTGCACCAAGCTTCTGTGAACAAGGATATGGCTAAAACCAAGCGGACAAGGAAAGAGAAAAAAAAAAAAAAAGACTTTTTTTAACCTACACACAACAGGCCTCTGCATAGTAACTTCTCATTCCCTTAAATCTCACTACAGGGACCCTATGTCAACCAAGTGACCAAGGCCTCTGTGAATTACACACTGAAATGCTTCTATTTCTTATCTAGAAAACAAAATGGAAACTATGGTAACAGAGACAGATCTGGTAAAGTCCATCAAAGCCTAAGAAGGTACCTCAGTTTACCTCCACCTAGAGCCCTTGACCTCTCTGCTAAGGCTCCCAACCAGAGAAGGCACTTGTTGTGATTGTACATACAGGCATATAAATAACTCTCACATAGACATAACCCACTGCACAATTATTACTGATTTTCACCCGTGCTGAGCTTGGTCTCCTGTTTTCAAGGCATATGCATTCCTCATTTCAGGATATAACTCTTAAAAGCATGTATCACTTAAACTGTTATCCAGAAACTGACTAATCCAAAGCATTGGAACTTTGGTTGGTAATTTCAGCAAAACCTGCTACTTTTACCTTAATCTGTGTTTATATGAAACACTTCTGAAAATTATGTCACTGTTGTAACTTATAACTTCATGTAAAATACATTAAAATATGGAGGACATTTCTGAATGTACTACTTTTACAGACAAACATAATTTAAACTTTTGCAGATTTTTTGTCTTCTGAAACAACAGACAGAAATTTAAAAAATACTATAGGAAACTTACCTCTACAGCACTTTTCTTTTCCCACAGGAAGTATGGCAATTTTTATAACACATTCAAAGGCAATTTACTGTGACATGACATAAAAAGTAAAGCTCATTTTTACAGCATATAGGTTTTTTGCAACACAGTAGAATTCTTGTATTGTCTGACAGCACAAAGAATAGTGTGCAAAATACCATGTGGATTTAAAGTGACCAAAAGCAAAAGACTAGTTTATAATTGTCTTTCTTTTGGTTTCAGAATCCAAATTCTTTTCTTCTGGGGTCTGGAGCAAGATGTCTGTGAGCCCCAAGAAAGAAAATAGGTCACCTATTTCAGTAAGAAAAGAATGCATTTTGGCCTGTTTTGTTTTCCCACAGCTAGTAACAAACTGCATCCTGAGCTTAAAAGCAGAAAGCTTAGTGAGGTCAGAAGTAAATGAATCCCCATGCTGTATTTCTGCCATTTGTCTTTCCAGGCTGATTTTTAACTCAGCCTTCAAAAGTTACAAGAAGGTTCTTATTGTTACCAAAAAAAAAAAATAAAATCACGCAGCATGGCAGAGCACTGAAGAAGGTGCGAGCCTGCTCTTCTCCCTGGAGGGAAGCGCCGGGCTGTCCCCAGGCGCCAGGAGCCTGCCCATGCTGCGCCTGAGCTCAGCTGGATCTCGGCACCTGCTGGCATCATGTGGGAGCAGGCCTCGGACAAGGGCTCTGCCCAGGATGTTGCAACTGATGTTTGAGCAAAAGCCTGCCTAATTTAGAGTTTATCCAGCGACAGGGTATATAGTGCAGAGACAAGCTGTAAGCATTCATGCTTACACTTTTCAAAGTCTTTTTTTAAACAAAAGGAGAGCTGGTCATCTTGGCGAAGGTGAATGGCAGGGATAGGCACAGGTTGTTGTTATTAACCCAATAAATGGATGTAAAAACGTTAAAAGGAATGGAAACCAAGACAAAGAAAGATACAGAAACTTGTCTATATTATATCACTGCCACTAGATTTGGGAACTTCTACTGTTCTTATGCTCTTAAGCACACTATCAATGTATCTCACCTTGCAGGCACTCAGTCCATGTTCAGCACTCTGTTTAACGTACTTCCTGTAACACCTAACGTCCCACGGTCATTTAGGAGCACTTGAATTAGAAAAACAGAAAAAAAAAAGGAGTAATGCTTAAAATGTAAAGGTGCGAACTATACCTATATTTTTTTGTTTTAGATATAATGGGATATTGGAGTATGCAAGATGGGAATCTAGGAAACAATAATTAGGCCCATTACAAAGAAATATGGCTTGAGACCCCTGAATTTTGAATTGGCTATGCAAAAATGCTTCAAAATATGTTCCTTTTTGGTTTCAGTATAGCATATGTTATAAATGTAATAAAGACTGAGAGAGACAACTTTCAGCACAAAACTAGCATAATCTTCTGGAAGATTTATATATATGTGACAGACTCTGAAATGAAAGAAAAAAGCAAAATAAAACTTATTTTAGGGTAGCAAACAAAATCATAAATAGTGTTTTTGTCACACACATTTGCTGATTAGCCATGGCTCTGGAATTTTAAGTGCTAGTGTTGGAGAAAGGAAGCGATTGGCCAGGTGCAATCTGAATTCTAGTTTCAAATGATTCCAGAACCTGTCCTCTAGTATCTCAAGCCTAATACACTAATAGATGTCTTTATCATAGCAACAGAGAGAACAGCCTTAGGCCAGATTTTGTCTCAGAAACTTTCACAGAACTAGCTTTATTCTGTTAATTCTGGACCTCAGTGGACTTCTAAAACTACCATGCAAACTGAACATATGGATTAATTGCAGAAAGAATACATACTATCACTTACCTCTGAAAAATAATCAATGTTGCAGAAAAGGCTTGTAAACAGAATTAAAAGGAGCAGTGATTTTCTTCAGTTGTTTTTGAGGCATTACACATTACCAATTTTCATTAGAACTTCTTGTCTGCTCCTAGAACACATAGTGCTAGGTTAATTCTAGAATTAATGTTACAGCCTGTCTCAGATCGCAGGTCCTCAAACTTCCATAGTTTACCTATATAAAAAGGAATTTGTGTTTTACAGCTCTCAGATACATTTGTTAAATTTATTTTCTTTTCCTGTGACTTAACACATGCTGATGAGTATGACCACAGTGCCATCATCACGTGCTACCCACCTGCAGTGTTGGTCTGTGCAATTTTGTCAGGGCTTGACCACACACGGTACAGTCAGAAGCCTTAGATGAACACTTGTATAGAAACTCTCAAATGCATCTGACTGCTACTAAGATGTAAGAGTTTCAGTGCCTTGCAGTATGCAAATGTACTATGCCCCAATTACTTCCACACGTCTAACTAAATGTATACAATGGCTCTCAAGCCCTTGATAGAACAGTTGGATTCTCCATACAAATGCATATGGGGGGGAGGGGGACGTATACAAAACTAGCTCAGAAAGTTCCACCACATTTTATGTGCCATTTCTTGCCTATCCTTTTTTTTGTTATTTTGTTACTTTTGGGCTTTCACAATTAAAATGATAGAGTAGTATATCAGTTTTAATTGAGTGGTAAAAAAATATTATTTCTCTCTTTGCTAGATGTATGGTATGCGTGAGTCAAAGCAAAGATTTGTAGGCTGTGGAGAGATAATTTAAAAGCATAATGGCTGTTAGTGCTTACTAAGTTTGTTTTCTTTTCCCTTTTTATATTTGTCATATAATTTTTACTGTGTGTTTTGCTCCTCCAAAAGCATTTCAAAAGACATTATAATCTACCACCTCGTCTTATAAAAGGTCATTAGACACAGAAATTGTCATTTAAGTTGAACTTTAAAATCTATGGATTTTCTGTTTCAGCCTGTAAGAAATGAGACAGAAAGTGGAAATTAGGACCACTCTTTGACCAACAGCAAATTGTGAGAGACACCACAATGTCTGCTCAGCTGGAAGGATGCTCAAACATGTGGGGTCAGGGAGAAGTGTCCACCACAGCCACACCATTGCTGCACCCTCCATATCTAACCTTTGAAAGGCTCCATTGTCTCATAAAGTCCATTTTAAAAAGTGACATATGTACAGACAAATTTTTTGAAAAATGAAGACTAAGATCTAGAGTAAGTCTACAAGAGTAGTGCAGGGATCTTTCATTGTGCGCTACTGCCTTGTTAAGTCAGTTAACAGTTAATGATATTTAGATTTTAGGAAACTGAATGGTACTCACGTAGCTTTCAGATGTTATGATCTCTTGTAAAAAGATTTTTTCCTACTTTCCTGAAGTAGCAGCTACAGGCACAGACCTGAAATGCAGAGAAGCCAGGCTACACTATTTCCAGAGCTATTATTACACAAAAACACTACCCCCTCCCCACACACACTTTATCAACAGATGTTTCAAATGACAGATTTGGGGGTTGAACAGCCCTTTCATTTTTCCCCTTCTCCTCATCTGACATCACCTTCAGCAGGTCTATGCTGAGCAGTGGAGAGGGGAAGGAGCAGCATGATGAGGATGCTGCTTGTGGGTCCCTAGGTGCAACAGGGCTGAGCTCCCACTCGCTGCTTGCACTCCCCAGGGCACTTTTCATAACTGGGGCTGTCTCTCACACACAAGTTTGATGCTGCAATATTATTTGCCATCTACAGAGCTCTGCTTCATCCTGTTTGATGTTTATTCATACTTTGGTACTGCAGTTCTCCACATTTGGAGGCTCATTGCTGGACAAGGCCATTTTTTGTGGCTGGAATCCTCTGTTTCACTCAGAGATTTGTTTCACATCATGTCGCTTGTGTACAAGTAATTATAAAAAATGTTTGGTGGAAAATTAATGTATAAAACATAAACAGAATGATTTAGTCCCTGTTTTTATCAGTGCAGACCAACACAGCTCTTAATTGCAAAACTGACCTGCTCCCAAAGAAAAGGCCAGCTGTGTCTAATCATCCAGAGGACAGACCAGAACACACTGAATAAAGGAAAAGAAAAGTAACGCCAAAATGTTTTAAGATGTAAAATGACACAACGCTCAATGAACACTTGCCAACATCATCTCTAATTACTGCAGTGATTAAGTAGTAAAGAATTTGGTCCCAAGGGGATTGCAGTTCTGAAGGAAATATGGTGCCATGTGTTACAGAATTTTTTCTTGCAAATCATTATGGAAATCCTGCTTTCTGTGGTTCTCCTAACAAACTCTTTCTTTGCAAAAACCATGCTTCATTTGTGAAGTGCAGAGGGAGTGTAGCTTGCCTGCTTCTGAAGATTTACGTCTTTATTGCCATATATTCAACTTGTCTTTTTAAAAAAATCCTTTTATGTCTCTAAAGAAAGAAGCATAGAAAGCATTATATATTTGCATACTGTAAGGGTTCCTCTCATCCTTGCGGAAGAACAAACAGAGAATAGGGGAGGGCTAGATAAAAGCATCAAGACCTTAACGCAGCACGGCAATGGCCTAGCAAACAGACAGAGAACTGCAATTAATGCAAGACCAGTTTAAAATCATAGTCCTAGGGGACACCTTAGAAGACCTTGTTTAGAAGTACTTCTATTTCTTTTTTACCTAATTCTCTTAACCACAAGATCAAAATTTTTCCAGCTTAAAAAAACCCAAAGCACAACAACAACAAAAAAACACCAAACCCTGAGGCTGAATAACAAAAGCATTTGAATTGATTTTAATTTATGTGTTATGTTTAAACTTTTTATAACTCTGGATCAAAATGTCTATTGTAGAAGCAAAATACATCTTTCACCATAGCATGCTCATGTTTATTGTGTTGTATTCTCTCAGCAGGTGTCCCTAGATATATGCTGTCTGGTTGTCTTTTCATTCAGCAAAGGAAGAGGAAAAATCCCCATCCTCTTGCAGAGCTAGCGCAGGAGACAAAGAACAGCAAGGGAATAACCATGGACCTCCTTCTCTGTTTTGTCATGATCTTTTTGCATTAGATCCATGTCTCTGTCTTCCTCCTAACCCTTGCCATACAGAGCTTCCAAACACGCTATGGCATGTTCCACAAAGAATTATTTAGCTCTCACAAAGCACTTTTATCAGTACATCAGAGTGACACAAGTATCCCCATTTTGCTGGTGTAAAAACCAAGACTCAAACATCACCTGTATGGAGTATGCACAGCAGGGAAATAGCACTGCAAGTTGCCAGGCTATGAATGCCATACATATACATCAGAAATGAGGTAATAAAGAACAGAGCATTTCTGTCTGCTGTGCACAGAGGTCAAGATTGAGGGGAAGGAAGAAGAGCCACCAATCCCTAACACACTGGATTATACGCCTTCTGTTAACCTAAAAAAGATATAGAATCAGCCATAAACAATTAAACACAAAATCAACTGATTTCAGGCATAGTTTTTAGATAAAAATATAACACATGGTTAAATGTGAGTGAGAAATGGCAACATAGGCAGTTACCGGCTGTCAGCTGCACCACGACAGCCTGGCTATGGCACGCTGCTAGGTATATGGTAAAACGTATTAACAAAATGAAAAACAAAACTTTTGGGTTTAGCCTGACTACAGTAGGAAATTAAAACACTTCCTCGTGCTTCTTAGTAGATATAAGGTTTAGCTGGAAAGGCAACAGATGCTCTGAATTTCAGTGTTTAAAATGAGACATTGAGACTCTTTCTTTTTAGCCAAGTTGTTACAAGTATGGGAGAAGATGCTCTTTTTTCCTCAGCATTGAATAAGATGTTAAACTTAGTTTTCTAAGCTCATTTCATGAATCATTCATGATCAAGTACAAATCCTCACGAACTCACAAGCTTCCTGGTCGAGAGCACTGAACCAGCAAGAAGAATATTTAGGGAGATTTAATGGAAATGCCAAAACAGTTAAAAATATGACTGGAGGGATCATAAACAGTAAGTGAATTCATTGGACCAGAACACTTATCCGTTGGTTCAGTCTGATTTGTACTATCAGCAATGTTGATAATAAAAGATTTTGCTAAGAACTTCAGATTCTCAAATTCTCTCTAATTTTTTTATGCATCTGTAGCTGTTATTTCTGTGAAGGGCATCATGCCATCCTGCTGCACTTGTGACTCACTGAAAATCTTTTTTTTGAGACTTAGCAGTATATGTTCTAAGTAAGTCATGCTGAGAAAAACACTCATTTAGGATAAAACAGATCAAATTGTGTTTACGGTGACCAAAAAACTTCTAATAAATGTTATCTCCACAAAAATCTGAGACGATAACCAGATTTAGAGAGAAATAGATTAGCTGACTGGCAAATGTGTTGAACTAAGACCAAATGTTTGGAAGGTACCAAAAGCAAAAGTCTCCATGTGGTTTTTACCATCCCCTTTTATGTCCTCACTCAATTAGAAGGTGCACACGTTTCTCTGGCATCTGCTCCCATTCCTCATTATCTTGCTGAGGGAGGGGACAGAAGTGAGAAAAAGGGGTCTGGGGAGGACATGCTAAGGGAAAAGGAAGATGAAAAGGCCTTAATGGTTCTAAAGGGAACAAAGAAGATGCATCCTGCTTGTGAAATGGCAAGGTGAGGGTTGGGTTATGATGATACTACCTTTGTAGTAGACATAGCACAGCTGTAGCATGGCCAACACCAAGAGGATGGTCAGCTGGGAGCCTTCAGCCCCACGGCAAGCAGAGCTGCACCTCCAGGAAGGGACCCTCTTATTCTCCTTGTACCAAATCCTCCAGCACAGCCTCCATAACTCCCAAACAGGTCTAGCTCTTTTTCCTTTTAATGACTACTGCAATTGCTTATAAACTTATGGGCAAATATAGTGGTGACTCTCAGCTGATGATATGGGAATGAACATGCACCATCACAGGCTCCAAATTCCTCAGGGCTGGAATCTTCTAATACCCAAACTCTTCCACATCAAACACCTTGGCTACCTCCAAACTACACCAGTGCTCTCTGGTAACACTATAGCAAGCTCCCAGAGGCACCAGGCAGCCGGGGACCCTTTGCAATTGCCTGTCAGAAATACGATACAAGAGACTAGGAGGGCCAGGCTGCCATCTCTGTCCTCTTCCTCAAAGGAGACTGGGAAAAGCTATTCTCACATAATTTTCAAATCCTGTAGAACCTCCATGATGCTATCAAAACACAGGAACTGTTGTAATCAGAGACCTCATCTATGGCAGTTTTGTAAATACTGGGTAAATGCAAAATGCATTGAGAAATTAATTAGTCTCTTCTACAGCTTGCCAGCTCATATTTTTGTTTGAAGCTTAGGTGTAGTGGAAAGAAATGAGTTAAAAATGCCAATAGGTTAAGCTTGATTTTTTTTAAGAAAATAAGTATGCTCTAAAAAAGTCTTAAAATTAGTTGTTTACGTTAAACATCAGCTGCTTCTATTTTCCATGAAAACAGCTCTGGCTTTCTTTTTAACTAATTGTATTAAAAGAAAATCAGGAGATTTTTATATTTTAGGCTTGTGCAGTTGTAAAAACAAAAATCACATGGTTCCTAAACTATTCTAAATTGCATTTGTACGGAAATGTAAGTAAACTTTCACCTTTCTGAAAGAGTAAAATCTATGTATCGCTTTCAAAAGGGCACTAAATGGCTCCCGCATTTAGGACAAGATGGCAAACTTACTGCAATGTCTGAGATGGTGCTGCTGGCCTTTGCTATGATGTCAAGCATTGGCCTTTGTGGCATTGCAATTTCCCTTCGAGAGAAAAGTTGCTATTTGTGGACCAGATTGCACTGAATGAAATTTGCAGTCTCTGATGCCTGCTAGTGGGACATTTGTTACATGCTCTGTTTTGAATGTAGTAATACATATTTCAGTGTGGCACTGCTTCTTCAAAAGATTAAAAACCTCTTAGTCCTTTGAGACTTGTGTCAGCATCTGATTTCATGTGCAAGGTAATCTTTAAATATTAATATGGGGCAAGGTCATGCTCTCTTTAACCCCCAAAATGGAGTTAGTAAATCATGATCTGGCAGTAAAAATATACAGGGCACATCAGTATTTGTTTAGGGCAAAATATAAATTTAAATTAAACTAAATTGGCTACTGGTATTTTTATAATCATATATATGTAATATATTATTTGTGCGCAGGAGGGAAAGCATAGATATCCTATGAAGCTGTAGTTGAAAAATATTTATTAGGAGGATATTAATAAAATCTCTCCCATCAACAGCAGAGAAAGTGGTATCTGAAAATACCAGTTAGATAAATCTAAAGTGGGAATTCAGAAGCTCTTGGGGCAAATCTGCTGCTGTCAGATCTCTGATGACCGCAACAGAATGAGTCAGTTTACACCAGATGAGCAGGAGCCTTTTGGGCTCTTGTCTAAGCTGAACCACTGATTTATGGCATGACACTGGTAGTCTCTTTGACCTCTTTATATGCCATTCATCCTACTATGGAACAGGGGAGGGGGGAGTACTGGACCTTGCTGGAAACTAGATGATAGACCCAAAAAGACTTTCCCTAGGCAAAATAAAACATTTCATAGTTAAATTTCTTGAGAGGGGCTAATGGGTTAGCCTTGTAATTCTAAATACGTTACCATTACATGTTATCCAGCACTCAGCTCCCAGTGCAGCTGAGGTTCATGCCACACATAACTAACCACATTTGTTTTGCTGCCAGGGGACCTCCCTTGCTGCAAAGATGGGGAATGGCTTTATCCTACAAAAGAGAGCCAGTTGAACTCTGTGAGGAGTCAGTATTGTGAGACCATGCCCTTTCATATGAAATACTTAGAGGGCAACCTAGAGGTAGCAGAGTCTGGGGAGGGAAAGAGTCTTCACCTGAGCACTGGGAAATAAAGGGAGACAAATAATTTAAATTTAAAAATATAGCAAATGTGCTTATTAAATAGACAGTGAATGTGTGCTTCTTATTTAGAGCAGGGAATAGAGTTTTTTAGCTTTGGGATTAATGATTTGAACTACCAAATGGGCAAGATTTTCCTTACAGAAGCATCTGAGACAAAAGGTGGTTGTAAATAATTTGCTAAAGTAGCTCCACTTTGCTCTTTGCTTTGCTTCCCAAAGTTGCCAATTATTTCAAATTATGTATATAAATTTTGTGATGTGGGCTGTTATGTCCACTGGGAGATTTGCTCAGGCTTTTAAACTCATTTCCTCTGGCCTTTTTACTTTGGTCTGAGCCCAAAAGTGTTTTATGGGCCTCATCAGTAGAGGTAATGGGTGTCTCTGGATCAGGTCATGCAGGCTGCATTACACCAGACACAAGTCAGTCACTTAGAAGTGTGCAGAACAGACTTGGAGTCTCCAAGATACAACAGCCACACTTCAGTCTCTAACCCTAAAGAGTCGATAAAACAATGTTTAAATCAGCCTATGCCACTATTCGGGCCAGATTCCTTGGCTCAGCAAAGCCATAATGTGGGCTTCAGCAGGAAAGATCCTCCTAGACCTCACAAGGCATTAAACTGCTTTGTGGCTGTGGTTTCCAGCCTGGGATTCACGGATGCTCAGAGGCCTGTAGATTCATTCTGAAGGCTCTGCGAAGGTAACGAGGAAAAGCTTGTTTTCAGTAGTCTTATGTTTGTTATGCAGGTGTCCACACCTCTACCAAAAGCTTTCTTAGAAATCCACAGATTTAAGTTTGATTTAAGACTTTGGTCTCATATGTAACAATTTGATATATTTACTATATAACAATTTGATACTAATACTTTGCAGTTCCTTATTCACAGATTGATTTTTTCAGCATGTTCAGAAACTGCTTTCAAAGCACATTTCCAACTCTCACTAAGCAGCCCTCACCTGCTAAAAATTCACTGAATTTATTTTGTAATGTTTAAAAATGTATGGAGACCAAATCCTCTCTGGCATTGCCTCATAGAAATCAAACTCTGAACAAAAAAATCTTCCTCTGCGGAGGATGCAGAAACAAAGAAACAAGCCAGTGGGCAAAGAGGACACTAAGAAAGAAGCATTGGACTATCTGTCAAAATACTAGACCAGGGAAAGAGAAGGAGGGGGAGAAAAGGGAGAGCAGAAAAGTAGCACACCTAGAAATCAGTCTGTAAGAGCAGAAAGCCATGCTGAATCTCATGGCACCATCTCCTTTGGCCTGGAAGACAGCAGTGTCACAGGCTACAAGTTTTGCCCAGGTGTGGTGGCAGGGATACGGTGGCTGCAAGGTGGCAGCTGGCAGCCAACACCCCCTGGACTCTCCAACTCTGCCTGAGCCCTGCAGCCCTGTGTCTCTGAGGGCCAGGACCAGTCCCTCCTGCAAAATGTCAACCATGTTACTGTCATCCCATAAATTACTAGTAACAACAAAACCAACAGGTAAACACAAACAAAAAAATGTGGCTGCATTTAAAGTCAGCAAGCACTCTGCTCAGAAAAGAGTCATAAATGCCTCAGGAATACAAAACTTATCTTTTAGCACAAATGGTCTTAGAAGGGTATGGGGAAATTGTACTAAGGAACTTGTCACCCTGTGCCAA
This sequence comes from Athene noctua, assembly GCF_965140245.1. Taxonomy (NCBI): domain Eukaryota; kingdom Metazoa; phylum Chordata; class Aves; order Strigiformes; family Strigidae; genus Athene; species Athene noctua. The sequence goes on along the minus strand of NC_134041.1, from coordinate 20,460,947 downwards.
CTGCATATTTATCAGCATCTGAGGATGAAGACTACATTGCAGCCCCTTGGAAGGATGGAGCAAAGATGGAGGAAACCTGGCAAAGCCTGTTTTTTCCAAGTAGGACAGCAGAATAGCAATTTTGGGGTGCTCATTTTAGCCAAATGAGGCTCTCTGCAGCTGGCAAATAATTCCACTGGAAAGCCCTTTCTGGAGAGTGAACAGGATGTCAGCAGCACAAGGAGTCACCACTCCCAAGGGCATCTTTCTGAGGGCTGCTGCAATATCCTGGTGGTTTTAGACCAAAAAAAAAAAAAAGGGGGGGGGGGGGGGGCGGCTCTGAGACATCAAGGAGGGAGATGGCCAGGGCAGAAGACAAAATGCAGACAGCCAGGCTGGGGCTGGGATCATCTGAAGAAGCCCTCTGAAGCAAAATCTGTTTCAGAAGGGTTCTGGCTTGTCAAGAGCAGAATCAATGACAAAGAAACAGCAATTAGCACGATTTTAAATACTCCTCTAAAATACGCTATAAATCGCTTTGCCCTTGGGAGAGCCAGAACAAAAGACAAGCATAAAAATGCAGGCAAAATGCAAAAGTCTCCATCTCACTGTGCAGGCAGATAGAGTTATTTAGTAAATCCTCTACAGTCTTCTCTGGGCTATAAGGAAAGGAGGAAAAAAAGCTGCCCAAAGTTTCAGTCAATATTTACCTCCTGGGTTAATAAATTGTGATCCTGACCTCAACAAAAGTCAATATCTTCTGATTATTATACGCAGGCACCTTTTTATTTGTCCTCACTCATTGTATAATGAGTCACCCGTTTCCACTGGCAACTTCACTTTAATTTTGAATGTCTGAATTGAACAATCATTTATACTCCAAAGGCATAAGACAAAATTACTATAAACTAGAGCTGTAAAATGTGGACTTAGGTTGCTATTTCCAGTGAATAAGCAAGCTTGGGTGGGGGGCAGAAGGGATCAAGGATTAAGCACAGAAAATAGCCATTTTAAATCCTCTTTTAAACACCTCTGAGTGACAAGGAGCAGAGAGAGGAAAGCCCTGAACTGTGCTATTAAATACAATAAGGCTGCAAGTGTGGGAGGAAAGAAAAGACAACAATCTGGTCTGACTAGTGAATTTGTTTTAATGGAACATTATTAGTCTTTCTCCCTGAAATAACCAAGAGCAACACCAGAAAATATATGCCAAGGGCAACAGGTATAGATTCACACACTTGCAAGCCAAGCCACAAAGGCGGATCTGAATGAAAGTCACCACACACTTGCTGCTTCATTAGAGGTGGGCTGGGCCAGAGCTAGAGGGAGAAAATTCAGGCTGTTATTCTCATAATTATGTAATGTTTTATATAATACCACAGGTGTGCACTGTGCTTTCCTGAAAGAAATCAAAGCACATCCTCCCCCAGCAAGATCAAGAATCAGCCAGAATCACATTTTTCCTCTTCAACTTCTCATTTTTCGAACATCCCCCACTGACTATAATAAAAATGTCCTTTGGGCTTACAAGTCTTATGATGCTGGAAAGATTTTCACCCACACAACCCACTATGCCCATCTCCTTTTAAAAAGTAAGTTACTTCACCAGTTTAAGGTTGTCTGGCTTGACATAATTCTACTATTAATCCCACTCTGTCAAACAATGGTGAGAGCAGCACATCTCTAGCTTACAGCACAGTAATTTTTGAACACTGGAAAATTAGGAAGAGCAAATTGTGATCAAAATAACATGATCTGGCTGTCTTTGTGAACACTAATAAACTCCATATAAACTATCCTAGCATATTTCTTCTAAAAGCCACATTATGTGTCTGCATGGTACTACTCTGAGACCATATTACTTTGTATTGTAAATAAAAAACAGTTCATTATGACCAAAGTAGGTAACATTGTACTCATGGGAAAATTAGTACAGAAACACTATTACCAAATTAGAAAAGAAGCTGTCATTTTCAGATGGACATTCAGCCCAGTGTTTAGCAGTTAAATAAATATTTTTGTATTATCTGTTAATACTGTGCTTAAATTCTATATTATTCAAAAAGGTATACCTCATTCAGAAGGAGCAGAGTTGGCCTGCCTAAGCTACAGAAAAAGGATGTCATCGTAAGTAGATTTTCATTCTACTTCACAAATCCAGCTTACAGTTCATTTGCTATAAGCACATTTTAAATGGAGACCAGCAGACAAAAACTTTTAGACAGGTCATGCATCAAAAAGCAGGTGATTTTCTCAAACAAAAATACATAAAAACAGAATTTTAAAAAATCTCCCACTACCAAGAAGTTACAACCCAGAACCTGACAATGCTGAAACTCACTACATTAAACGTTTATTTGATATCTTCAGACCTGCTCTTACTAAGTTGTTTTTCACCATTAATTTTGTTGAGATCCTTTAACAGAATCACAGAATCATCTAGATTTGAAAGACCTTGAAGATCATTCAGTCCAACCATTAACCTAACACTGACACTTCCCAGCTACACCACATCCCTCAGTGCTAAGTCGACCCGACTCTTAAACCCCTCCAGGGATGGGGACTCCACCACCTCCCTGGGCAGCCCATTCCAACGCCTAACAATCCCTTCTGGAAAGAAATGCTTCTTAATATCTAGTCTAAACCTTCCCTGGCACAGCTTGAAGCCATTCCCTCTTGTCCTATCACTTGTTACTTGGTTAAAGAGGCTCATCCCCAGCTCTCTGCAACCTCCTTTCAGGGAGCTGTAGAGGGTGATGAGGTCTCCCCTCAGCCTCCTCTTCTTCAGACTAAACACCCCCCCCAGTTCCCTCAGCCACTCCTCGTACGACCTGTGCTCCAGACCCTGCACCAGCTTCGTTGCCCTTCTCTGGACACGCTCGAGTCATTCAATGTCCTTTTTGTAGTGAGGGGCCTAAAACTGAACACAGCAATCGAGGTGCGGCCTCACCAGTGCCGAGTACAGGGGTAAGATTCCTTCCCTGTCTCTGATGGCCAAAATTTACATCTAATGACCTGTATATCACCAACTGCCACCATTACCACATCTGTTCCAACAAGTAGACATGCTAATTCATGTACTATTAAACACCATGCATACCCATAGAGGAAGGCTGGAAACTGTCTTGCAAGAAGAAATGAATGAAGTTTCAGTAGGTTTGAATAAATCTGTGGACACTTTGTAGCTGTAGAAGATTTTCATTAAAAGCCTTTATAATAGCTTAGAAATGGCAATGGATTTAAACACATCAGAGTCAACAGACAGAAACTGAAATAAGGTGGGCAAAACACAGTTGGATGCTGTGGCTTCTGAAAACCTGGTGTGCTCCCAGGGAGATGCTTACTTTTGAAAATAAATTATTCCTCTGCATATTTTAGCAGACAATCTTGAAGTACATTATCTTGAAGGGAATGGGAAGAATCAGACAGGTGGGACATTCCATTGATTTGGCTGACTGCAGCTGGAGTCCAAGATACTCTAAACCAAACTTCTTCATAGGAACCTTATCTGACCAAACTCAAATACAGTAATTTATATATTTACTGTGAAATAACAAAATGTGTCTTAGTCTGCTTGTCCATATTGGGTAAGAGTACAAACTGAGCTTCTCATTTATGTTTGGGAAGAAGGCCACTGCATGTCTGCCAACACCAGCATCCCCAGCCAGATACACTGCTGATACACCATAAATACCAATGATCACTCTATACTACAGAGAAAAAAATAGCTATGACATTTTTCATGATTGTAAAATGTTCTTTCTGTGTTTTCACTCTTTCGTATTCAACAACAAACGTCAAAGAACCTTGAACACCGATCAGCCTTTTGGATAGCTGAGGCATCCAGGTCACATCATTTGCATGAGAGAAAAAATGTTTATGTGCATGCATGTTTCCTATGGGGCAAAACTGGAGATGAGACAATTCCCTTCCCTCCTATACATTTCCAGAACAGAACATGCATAAATAGAGAGAGTAGTATCACTCAGAATAAGCCACTTTTTGCAGTGAATTTGGAAATACTGCTCTTGTGGGACACAGAATTCCCAAGGTCTCTTTCAAGATTCTGAGGACTGACAGAAGAGTAGATAATTTCCATGATGATACTGGTTTTGAGGTCATGCAGAGTCAGGAAGAGAACATCTCCAAGGAGGGCAAATTCCATTGCCCACGAGGAGAATGAAGAAGAAACTCCTAATTAGTTCTATGTCCTTCCCCAGTGCTGCAGGAGAGATAAGAAGTACAGCAGGGAAAAGGTCCTGGCTGTAGGTCACAGTGGAGTAATTCACAGCTTTGAATGCCACCAGTGTGGAAGTACAGGAGGCAACCACCAGAGAGCGCCTCGCCAGGGAGCAGAGCAGGGCTTGGACCGAGGTTTTGGATGAGGTCATGATTCCTCTCTGTCTTCTGCAGAAGGATGCTTCACTCGTGCCACAAACAGCGCTGCAGTGCTGGCCCAGCCATGCCTAGCATGGCATGGGCAACATGCTGCAGGCAGTGGCTCCACCACCAAGCTTTGAGCAGCCTTCGTCTGCACTGGGACCAGGCCATGGAGTGTCTCCAAGATAAGGCCTGCAAGCTGGAGTTTGTTTTTAAATTTCACAGCAAGACAGTGCAAAGAGCAGAGAATATGTTGGATGCGTTTATCATAGCCTGTGCTGCTAAAGAGATTCAGTGAGTCTCCTAAATTAGTACAAGTTCCTGAATCCTAAAGAAATGTAAGAGGGTCTTGTGAAGGAAGGCAGGAGGCAGATGGTTTCTGCAATGGAAAAAAAATAAATTATTTTTGTTAGAGAATTTTGGAGGTAGTGAAGGATCATTTCTACTGGTATCCAAGATACTAACAGACATAAATGTTATAAAATAGCAATTCAACAGTTATTTCTTCATAGTCATTCTCACTGCGGGATATGTGATTTTAATTAATAAGCTTAATATCTTCAGCCGGATGGATTTCTGTTTTCTTCTGTGCTTTGTCTCCTCTTTATTTTTCCAAGCAATAACCTAAAATATAATGCACTGACCAGAGCGTATTGGAATGAACTAAAATATAAGAATCATAAAAATACTTGTTTACAATACAAGCCGTGGATTAATATTAGCAAGTGTCTGAAAGAACCGAAAGAACATTTGCAGTCTCCACCTTTATGATCAAGTAAATCCTTGCTTTATGCAGAAAATAATATTCAATAAAGAATACAATCTAAATCTTGAATTATATAAAAATCACAACACGTCTTTTTTGTGCTCCTCTAAAATTCAATAAATAGTTCAATAGATCTTCTTTATTCCTTTCACCCTTCTGGGGAAAAAATGATTCTTAGGCAAAGAGCTTGCAGGCCAAATTTCAATCTGAAAATAATCTTTATAGCTGAGTTATAAAACAATGAGAATAAGGCTTTATGATGTGAAAGTTGATGCAGGCTTTACTGCTTTGGCATGATTGGTGAAGCTCTATTAAAAATAAATAAATTTTAAAAAAAACCCACAACAAACCAAAACCAAAAAAAACCCCAGGCATTCTCCATCGTTTGACTAAATAATGGAAGCTGTATGCTCTCATGGCCATATAAATCTAAAGTCTTAAACCACTCCACCCTTATTATCTCTTCCAAAAGAAAAATGTTTATAATAATACATATATTGACTTTTGCTTTTTGTTCAATAACAAGATTTACTGCCCCACTCTTCAGTCAATTGTAACCTCTTTGGGTCAACAAATCTCGATACTGATCTCAATAGAAGTCAATACCTGCTTATTACTTACCTCCGCATTTAGACACCTATCACAAATTCTTATGGGCATCCCCTTGACAAGAAGAAATGAATACTTTCTGTTTAGTTTCTACACAAAACAGGCTTGTGTGCTTTTCACACAGTCATTTTTAAAGCCATGAGATGATGCTGTATTCTAGGAAAACAATTTTATACATTAATTTCTGGAACTAGGAATTAAAATTGTTTAGCTTCTCTGTGCTGTTTCCTTGAAAATTCACAGCCTGATCTTCTTGTAGTTTCTGTTTTCTTCCCACATAAAATGTAACTAAGTAATATGATACTTTGTGTCCACTGAGAAAGGCAAGTAACAGTAAAAATGAAAAAGCTCAGTTGCTAGTAATAACAGGCAAACTAACATCCCAGAAGTTCAACAGAGAAACATAACAATCACTTTCTCAGTTGCATTTGTATAAGACTAACATAAAAACAACAGTCTTGAAATTCACTATCACACCTGAATTTGTATATGAATTGATTTTGTACTCACATAGAGTCAATCTTCAGACAATCTATTTGGTAACTAAAGTGTCAAACATTTGCTATGAGACAATATCATGTCAGGATTTTGTGTTTTATATGTGAACAGACTAAATGGGTATTTATTTACCATACAGTTCAAAGGCTTGTATAAGAACCTTATCATAGAGTTGGATGATGAAAAATGTATTTTAAAATACTGTCTCATTGGACTTGTTTCCGAAAATTGGATTACATACATCATACGTGTTCAGAATGGAAATGAAAAATACTGGTGCAGAAGTCTGGAACACATGGTAAGGAGATGTCAACAGGTTGCAGAAGTTATGTTCAAAAGTGCCTTTAGAAGTGTCTGAAGCACCTGCAAGGAACATCACTGTACTGGTCCTTGCCAGTTGTATGTGCAGTGTAATATGAGTTGTGTCAAACACAGCAGACAACAGATGGAGCAATGACCCTAACCTTGAATACTATTGTTTTGCTATCTTGACTTAAAATCTTCATTTCAGAACATCACAAATTGCAATCAGGGTATTTGTATTTCTAACAATGGAAGGATGAATGGATGGAAGGAAAATAATGACCAGGAAAAGAGTATATTCAAGACATAAACATTCAATCAATTTTTAGACGTAAACATTCAATCAATTTTTAACTTTTTCACCTAGCCAGTGCAATTCATATAACACTATTTAAGGCTTGCTTAATGTTGCACATTCCCATCACTGTCCCATAACATCTTTATTATCTGCGGTAACATGAGGCTATGCAGTCTGATGTAACTGCTTTCTTGTGTTTGTCAGTTAAAACCCAGAGTCTGAAAAACTTCCACAGAGTGAAAAATTAGATGTAGTTTATGCACAGGAGATTCTACTCTCAACTTATTGACATCAGGTTTGCATATACCAAAGTGAATAAAAGTAGTGTGATGTATGAGAATCATGCCTGGAGTTACCCAAGAACTGTATTTGACTATCAAGGTGAGCCAATTCAGAATTAAATAGTTTTTCAGGCTAAACAAAATCAATATTATTTATAGGATATGATAGTGGGCCTCAAAAAACATTTTTAGCTTTTTAAAAATAGATAAAGCTATATTGATTTACAAAATGTAAGGCATTAGGCTGCTCAGATACACAGAGCTGTCATGTAAAAGATCTAGGTCGAGAAACACCAATAAAACTCCCATTCATCTAATTAGTCGAAGAGCACAGTGAAAGGTCAAGCAAGGTTAAAGTGCTCTGTCTAGCGTCTGATATTCCTGCAGGATGACAAGCTATTCTTTATGACCAGCTTTAATGATCATCTCCGACAACCCGGTGAAGGCTGTCTGCTCTCTGGGCAGAGGGGCTGCAGCAGGAAGGCACCCAGAGACTCCTGCTTCCATCACACCCCATCCTCCAGCACGGCTGACCCTCGCTGAGCCCACTCTAATGGCAGTGCCATTGTTTACACTCTCAGAGCAAGAGAACTGAATCTATAGGATATTTTGATCCAAAACACACATGGATATGTATCTAGAAGAGAAGGTAAGCCCAGCTTCCTCAGCCCATCCCCTCTGCTGCAGATCTCCAGGAGGAGGAGGAGTGCAAGTGTGCTGCTGAAGGGCAGATGTAGTGGGATCCAGCCAGGACTTATAAACGAGAATGTATATGATCCAGAGCTGCTGCGTGAAAGCTCTTCATGCATACCAAGAGATACAGCAAAGATGCATCTAAATAGGGAGAAACCGCTAAAATTAAACTACAGTAAAGAAGAATACAGGATTTGATTACTATTCCAGCAAATGGTGATGATTATACTTATTGAACCTGATAGTGGTGCATTTTCTTCACAAAAACTGATAGTAGCAAAACCATTTCCAAATGAAAACATTAGTGCATTTTTATGTGGTACCGATTAAAGTGGGTGGACTTTGGATACTGTAATATGAAGGATGACAGTAATCAACATGGATGAAGTGCCAGTAGAAACACAGCAGAAATTCAACAAAGATCAAATGCAAGAGTAAGAGAAAGTGAAGCAAAGAGGAAGAGACTACAAAACATTTCTTGAGGGCAAAAATAAGGTTAAAGGATGATCATTAATGTGCTACTGACACTCCACAGTTATAATGAGGAATGTGCAAGTAAATATATAATAAAGAATAATAATAATAGTTGGGTAGTGCCAGCTGATGGGAAGAGGCGGAGGACAACAGGAAGATTGGTCTAATAACAGAGACTTTCTGCCCTGACAGCGGCAAAGGCCTTGCAAGATGCTCAGAGGGAGGAAATCTCCATGGAGATTCATGAAAGCTGTTCCTTATTATTATTTTGCAGAGTTATTTCTACCCCTGCACAAGCCCTGAGGCCCATTCAGATTTCCTGAATGTCCTAGAAGACAAAACCTAACTTTGAAATGGGAAGACTTTAAGCATAAGCAGTGGTTTATAGTCTTCTGAAGGAGGAGGTGGGCTGTCTACAGGTCTATCTGTGGAGAGGTTTCACAGCATTGCTACCACACCACGGTCTCCACATTGACAACCCACCTTTCCCAAGAATATCCTGTGCATTTTGAAACATCACTTATGTCTTAATACATCACATTTCAGGTTTTGGTTTCAAAGTATCTTCATGCTAGATTATTGACCAAACACAGGATTCTGGATAAGTGTCTTAATACAGCAGAGAGGAACTGAGTGATGAGGGGAGGGAAAAATACTGAAATGTCTGGGTTTATTTCATGCTAACATAGGCACCTCTTATTTTCTGAAACAGAGTTCAGTTAGTCAGTATATAAACCATTGTCACTATTGGCAAAACCTGAGCTTCCTCATTCACTAATTTCTATAGCTGCAGAATTAATAGGATTGATTACAGCTAGCGTCTGACTTGATTATATTTTAATTGAAAATGTTCAGACGTATTAAAGATTTTCTACCATCAGCCTTTCAGATGGCAAGAGATGATGAGGCTGATGCAGTTACCAATGCAGCCAAATTTTAAGTGGGGTTTTGACTGTGAGGGTTATCATTACAGGAACCTCTTGAGTTCCAGCATATATTTCACTGGCAGAAAGCAAAAAGTACTGTTGTGTTATGTATTCTGTTCAAGTTTCTCACTTGGAAATAGTTATGATTGTCATCCTTGGTCAGGTTTAAATTGACATTTTTATCACAACATTCCTGGCATGGTACTGCAAGTTGCTCGCTTGTGAGTAGTTATCAGCTGGCAAAAATTTAAAAGGAGGTTGGCTGATTAAAATTATATGCCAAGAGCTATACAGAGACAACAAAATAACCAAAAGAAGCCAAAGGCAGGAAAGATTCTTAAAAAAAAAAAAAAATCTTTTCAGAGAAAGGAAACTTATACATGCAAAAGACTCATAAATCACACATCTTCATTTAATATTTGATCATCAAAAAGCTAATAATTAAAACTGGGAAGGTTAGGTTGGCCAAGTTTTACAGCTGAGCGCACTCCCTGAGCATGCTCAAATCAACATCTACAAGATTAATATATAAGCTTTTCAAATTCTGAATCTCCAAGGTTTATGCTGTCTGTGCATTGTTTGCATAATGCAGTTTTATACTACTAAAGCACTACCTATAAAGGGATTATTTTCATATTCAGCACATTAAAGATACAGCACAATTCACAGATATCATACTGCATTTATGCTCGAGATAGCAGGTAAAGTGTCTCTTGTTCTGATTATCCGTGAAGCAAACGTAAGAACGTGGATGTTTTGGGAGAGAGTGTATCCTTAGTGAAATTAATTCCCCAATGGTTTTATTAAAGTCTGCAAATTGCATTATTTTCCCATCATATTTGAAATATTGCACTTCCTTAATGCTTGCTCTAACCCATGGCATGCCATCTTCCCTGGGGTGTCTAGACATGGTGTCTTAGATTTATGTGTATGATCTCAGTGTGTTACAACATCACTCCTGACTAATGCATTATTACAATACTTACATATATTCCCAAGTGTCACTGTATTGATTAGAAAATCACCAATCTGCATATGCACACCATCTGTGCTTCAGAGAAGCAAAACATGCAGGATAACATTTGCCTTACTCAAAGGAAAATTCAGATACTACCGAAAGAAAAATGGGAACCTCTTTTTATGTTTTGTTTCGCAAAATAACAAAGAAAATTAATATTGTTTCTGTAAAACATGCCTCTGACGGTTCAGAACAGAAGCCTTTTCCTCTCTACACAGCAAGGAGATTTACCTTTAGCAACAACATGCAAACAATCTGCCCTTTTAGAGATAGCAAATAATATGGAAGGAAAGCATACTGCTGCAATGAATTTTAAAAATCTCAGTTCAGATGCAAGAACAGGGGACTCTTCAGCAGAAGGGGCGGTAGTCAGCAACGAGTTCTTTCTCAGCTGAAAGCTGCAAGAGTGGTTGTAAAAGATGAATGAGGCCCTTGCTTACTGGGGTGAAATGCTTTTAAAGGACAAGAATCTGCTTATCTTTGATTGATTGCTTAGTCTGATACTTTCCTTTATAAAGTTTATTGACTACAAGCCCATAAATCAAAGAAAAACAAATCACAGGTTCAATTTTGGGGGCATTGACATCCTGCCATCTTGCAGCAATAGCTTAGAAGTCACAGGGCAGGGATGAGGAGGGATAGGGGGGACTCACAGAGACAAAACCATCTATTTCAGGTAAACTATTACTTCAAATGTTTTTAAATGATTATTCATTTCTGTCCTATAACATTTTTAAGTCAAGAGAAAAATGCAGACAAACAAGCTACCCAGATTATTCTTTTAAAGTCGTTAAATGCAGAATTTACAATTAACAGACATACTTTTCATTGTGTTGCTGTGTTCTGCAAGATTACAGTTACATTCCCACACATCCCTCACCCTCTGTAAGAATGTTATATTTACAATTTAAACTATCAAAGCAAGAATCAGGTTTCTTTCAGGGAGATTTGAGGGTTTGGGAAGCTCAAAAAACACCATACTGAAACACCCCATACAGCTGCATGTAAGGGAAGCAGTAGCCATAGATCTTGCTCATATGGGGTATACAGTATAATATGACAGCACAATAATACAGATTAATTTGTGCTATTGACCTTGACATGCTATTCTATTGTGTCTTCTTTTAAAGTCAGCACTCAGGTCACTAGAACATCTGGTGTTTAACAAAAAAATCCTATTCTGAAGTGTCAAATGTGTTGAAACAAACTGTACCGTACTATCATTATACAGAGCGACCTCTCTGCTAGGGGCCTAATTTCAAGGCTACTCTGACTGAACTACATCATTACTAGTGGTTTTATAATTCACATTTTGCCACAGTAGACAAAATACCTAATTATCAAAAGTAGCCTTTTAAAAGCTGGATTGTGTTCCACATAACCGGGACCAATGGTTGCTTTCTTTCCATTTTATCTTTGGAGACATCTGGAAGGGCTCAGCCTGCACACTGCTCAATGCCCTGGCCTCAACCCAGCAGAGCACTTTACCGTGCACATGTATTTATATATACAGATAGCCCCCTATATTTTATCAGGACATGCTTTTAAGTTATGTGCATGCTGGACTACCTTGCTGATGTATGAACTGGGTTCACCACATTGGCTAGAAATTGCACAGCACTCAGTATTGCATCCTCACTGTGTTACACACACTTATTTTCAGCTTCTGCTCGAATCTAGCCTAGTGCTCAGCGCTGGGAAAGGGTGATGCAGCCTTTTAGGAGGAGACTGAAGACTGGGGAGACAATTGGTAGCAAAGAGTAAGCAGCTTTGTTTCACAGAAGTATTTCCATGACATTTCATATCAAAAAGAAAAAGCAAAGGGTGATGACTCTGCCCTAGAAGTTATCCCAGTGCCTTACCACCCCTCTGACACCACTGCCGTCCCCACACCTCTCTCCCGCCACTCTGCCAGCTCTCTGTTTCCCAGCAGAGGTTCTTCATGTGAGCACACAGAATGTCTCTGCAGGATCCCAGGGAATCTCACACAGCTTCTGCAGAAAGGACTAACAGTTTCCAGTGGTCTGATGACTTTTCCTGACTTGAAGCAGATCACAAGGTCTATTAGCATTTCAGCTTCCCCAGTGAGTAGGGAGGCACACCACCAAAGGTGGGGTCTTCTAACTGCGTTGTGTTTGTGCCATAAATCACAGAGGGCTGATTCTGCCCCACTTCACAAATCTGGCAGTCATTTATGCCCCAGCAAAGCAAGTATGAAATATTACTACTTTTTCATCTGACTTGCCTTGCTCTGCAAGTGCAGGCAGAAAGGAATTAGCCCTGAGAAATACACCAGTAGCTGAGTACTAAGTATCTGACATATCAACCTTTTTTTTACAAAGTGGAAAAAATTCCAACGATCAAGAGTTTGGAAAATTACTATAGGCATCTATGAAATAAAACATGTGAGTCTCAGTGCCTGAGAAGGGACGAGTACCTCCAGATACTGAGAAAAGGGAACACTGCTAAGGCAGGCATGCAGGTGTATTTACAAAGAGCAAGGGATGTGCACGCTGAGCCAAGCAAAGAGGGGCAACAGAAAGAGGCTCGAGGTCATTCAGCACAGGAAAGTAACGACCCAGAAAATGCCTTTGACTCACAGCAGGGCTGGAGGAGGAGGAGGTGGCTATTATGCTGTGACTTGGGCCAAGGTAAGTAATTTCCAGCTGTTTTAAATGAGATTTCTTCCAGGAGGTCCCAGCTGATCTCCATGAGAAGTTTATATATGGTTACTGAAAAGAAGAAAAAAGAAAAAAGTACTGGTACCACTGAATGAGAAGACGGCATTGAGCAATCAGTTGCCAAAGACCTAATCTCATTAACTCCAAGATTTCAGCCATCAGTCTGTAGTTGTCAGCTAGTGGAGAACTGAGTACAATAAGACATCTTTTAAACATTATTTTTTCAGGCCATCTTCCTGATCTTTTATACTTGTTTGTTCTGCAGTTTCTTAGAAGTTACAACTGCTGAAGGAAGTAGAGAAAATCCAGAAAAAAAAAAAAAAATAACCTGCTCTCCTATGCAGCTTCATGCCGCTGGGTCAGTGATTAACAAAGACAAGGTCCTACTGCTGGGAAGCTAAATGGAGTTCATTATGGACATGAAAGTTAGCAGGGCCAAAAAGGTGAGACTATAGGAAAGAGGATGAAATAAGAGCCTAACAAGTGTGGATTTTACTTCCTCAGTGCAATAAAGACAGCTTTTAACTACCAACTACTCTAAAAAAAACCCCTAGATAACAGTGTCTTTAAGATAGGTACTGTCCTATATACTATATTATACCGGTTTGTATATAGTCAGGAAAATTAAAATTATAATATATTACTTCAAAAATTCTGTGTTGTGCTGCAATGAGTAATCTTTGTCTTCCAGACTGAAAATTTGGTTTTGTACTTTTTTCCAGAAAAAATACAAAAATGGAAAGAAAAATTAATAGCATTTAAGTGGAGCAGAATGATGTCATTAAACCTGGAGATATCCACTTTAAAATCCCACAAAACTATGAGTTTGTCACCAGTGCTCATTGCTTGAGTGCCTTGGAAATGCCAGTGCTTCCTGGGGATACTTCCTAGCAGCAGACTTCTCAGAGGAGACTACAGCTTGCTCCTATACACACTGACAGAGCCTGAAACTACAGCCAGAAGACACTGAGATACAAGATCATTTTCTTGGCCCTGAAGACTGCAAGCAATAGCCTGTGTCTCACTCAGATAATCTTTGGTCAGACACTGCAGTACCAGGTACCTGGGCAACACAGAGTGGGTCAACTCTTACAGTGCGTCATATTTTGTCCCCCAAAATTGACAGTGAGTAATTGTTCTTTTAGGAATATTTCTCATTTAGGTCATTTCCACTTTGATTTTACACTGGCACTACCCCCTGTTCTTGTCACTTTTTAGAGAATCTGACAGCTGCCAATGTCCTGTACCACCAAAGAGACCAGAGGGCTTCATCACAACCCTCACAAGGTGATGTTTGAGTACGCACCAATCAATTGGTGACCATGAGACACTGGCCACTGTAGAAGTTACTTAGGAGTGGAGTTCACCTGCAAAAGGTGTATGTGATGGTGAGGCTAGAAAATCAAGTACTTTTAAAAATAACTTATTTGATTAGCCTAGTAAAATTCAGGCCCAAGGGAGCTATGAAAAGTAGCAAACCAAAGTCTCAATTAAGCTTCAGTCCACAAGAGATCAAAAGCTCCTAAGAAGAAGTGTGTAGGCAAATACCTGTGCCAGAACGTACATCCAGTAACTTCAATGTGTAGATAAAGATTTTCAGGGAAACTAGAGGATGAAATGTTACTTGAAGTCCCTGATTCCAGGACTAGAAAACTGACACCTAGAAGACTGGGAAGAAAAAGGAGAGTGGATAAGTAGCTGATGAATAGTAATGTATTACTTGGTCCCTGTAAGTAACAACCTCAACAATCTTTGTACAGATTAGCACACTCAATAATTTTAACCATATATAGTATGCCAACAACATGTTTTACTTTATTTCTTTTGTTGCTCATATTTTAGTGATACACAAATTATTCTTCTGAATTGATAACCATAGTTACACTTTTCTGGGGGAGGGGACTTCAGACCGTTTATGAGATACTATTTAGGAGATGATCTGTTGTCTAAGCAACCCTTGGAAAATAGGCAGGAAGAATCACATGTTAGAGTAAATTAATGTGGCATTAACTTGCTTCCAACAGCTTGTTCATGGAAATGAATTCAACAAACAGCACAACATAGAAACTGTCCCTGTTCGCACTGTTGTGCAAAGCAAACTTCAAAATAAAGCAAGAGCATGGACACAAATCTACTTACTGTGAGCATCCCTGAATAACTGCAGTCTCAGCAGAGAAGACAGGAATGAAACAATGCAAGTCTGAGTAAACTAGTCAAGAAGAAAAAGGAATCAACGGACAAAAATGTAAACTTTCAGGAGTTGTGAACCTAAGAATTTTGATGAAACTTCCTAGGACCTTACAGCCAACTTGTTCTTCAGAAGGTGAAGGGCAGTTTGATTTAAGGGCTCCATGATTTAAAATCCTTAAATATTTGGGTGAAAATGTGGCTCGTAGTACCAACACCACCACCCCCCCACCACCACCCCCAAATTAATACCAAATAATAGCAAAAATACTTCCATATGGCACAGGGTGAGAATCATTATAAGAATATCGCTAAACCACATAAGATCTTGAAAATATCATACTTTTAACTTTGCTCCCACTGCTACATGTTTTCAGACTTGAAGAGAAAATGAAGAACATAGTTTGTTATTTTTCTCAGATAATAACAGTTATAAAAATAGAATAACTGTCAGTATCATGAATTAATATCACAGAAGTACGGAAGCTCAAATAACAGGCTTAGGCCATAAGCAAAGAAGCAAGAACACAAAGCTTATGCTTTGGCCTGGAAAAGGATAGCTGCATCACTGCTGGGGAAAAATGCTAACATAAAATGAAATTGGTTTTTAATAATTCTATGTGCTTTTAAAATCTATATTTTGTTTTGTTCTACATATGGAGGCAGCTTTTGATGTTAAAGCATAACACACTAGCTACAAAAGCTGATGCTCAAGTTAAAAATCTACAGCTTTTAGTTCATGCTTTCAAATTTCCACACCCCCCCACCCCCTTTTTTTTAAAGAACCTCTGAATATCTAAATGATAACATGTTTCAAGTAGCTGCTCCTTCCCTGGAGTTGAACAAAATTGAAAAGATCAAAGTTAGTGCAGTCTTGTTCAAAGGTGAAGAGGTGAAATCTTATGCGTGCTGGAGGATCAGAGCAAATAGAAATGTACAATGCTTAGTGTGAGACACCTGAAGCCCACTTTCATCAAGGTACCTCATTTTCATCTGAATTCAGAATGTATCTCATTTTATGGTAAAATAAGGAACAGCACAGGATTAGCCTTGTTACAAAGAAAAGAAGCCCTTACCCAACACTGAAAAGTAAACATCAGTAAAAGGTGAAAATGGTCAATTTTTTTTAGAATGACTAAGTTCACCACATTAAATTCTATATTCCTTCTTTAAGTAGCATTTATATAATTGAGTAAGATGAAGCCATTACACCCACAATGTTTCAAGTATCATAATGCTGTTGATAGTTGAAGAGTTTCTTGAAAAAACACTGTGTTTTGAAGGGGGCTGCAAAGAGGGACATCTAAAAAGGGTATGTTTTTTTCCATAAAATCTTCATGTGACTGATGTGCCCTGACATAATGTATCACAATGAAATACAGCTGCCAAAAAAGAACTTCAAATGATGCCCTTTTCTGGAGAAAAAAAAAAAAAAAAAAAAAAAGTGATAAGAAAATAGGTACCTATTCAGCAAAAGCTTTTAAAGCTTTAAAAGCACAGCAACCAGTAAAAAGGTTCTTAGGTAAAGGCTTCTTTACTCAATTTTGTCTAAGTACCTAGAAGGTAAATGGGGGGAAAAGGGTATGGAAAATAATGCTCCAGCCTCTGTGAGAACTGGAGACATCCTGAACACAAGACACCGTGACACAGGAAGACAAGACGATTTTAATGTCCTTGTCCTGCCATGGCATTTTCAAACACACAGAAAGGTCCATTTCCAAATTACTGGGAATTGTGCTACATTACCCTAATAATGCTGATATGAGAATGTTTTAGCATAAACCTGGACTTAAACATGGTAAAGCAGTCACAAACATGCAAACATTCAGAAGCTAAATAGAGATCCACATTTCAATTTTCCCTTTCTGAATATGTAGAGTTTCTTTTGTATATTCTCCTGTCCTAGGGCTGTTGTTATAGGACCCATTTAAATTCCAACCTGCACTTCACTGCCTGAAAACAGTAAGTATTATTGCATACACTGTCTATTATGGGTCAAACCTTGACCTGAAAATCAGGTCTGCTTGGGACTACTATAAAAATCTTTTATATACAGCCCTCCCAGGAGCAACCACACACAGCTACCTGACAAAGCTTGTTTCTCAAGGATTCACCCAGCACACCCACGGCCAAATTCCCGCTTTTGTTTTCTTTCAAAGCTCCACTCTGACAGAAAATCTGCTAAAAAAACTGTTTAGTCTTCCTGTGGTAGCTCCAGAAAATGAACCACTGGAAGTAGAGAATGTGGAGATGCTGAGATCTGCAGCCTGGGCATGATCAGGGGTTCAGGGACAGAACAGAGACAAAGGTGACAAAATACCCAAAGAAGAGAGATCCAAAGATTAAGAAAGCACATGCAGAAAGTGACTACCTCCAGCATAATACATGTGCAGGTTTCGACTGGATGCAACTGAATCTTTCACCAAACTTATACTAGGTCAGAAAGTTCAATACCTTCTGGATTGTCAATTGGCACACATTTCTACTAGTTCTCTTGGGTAAACATCTGCCTCCATCTATCACAAAGTATGATCTAAACTACACAAAGGGGTGACACAATCTGCTGGTTCACACGTGTTAGCACAGGGCTTAGAGAAATCAAGCCATCATTGTTTCCTCTTTATCTGTGTTTTGGGTCACCATTTACCTTTGGGGTACAGAAAGAATTGATCTATCGTCCTATGTCCATTGCCAGCCTCCTGCAACTAATCTGAGCCAATAACCTTGAAAGTGCTCTAGGTAGACTAAATCTCCTGATGACAGAGAATCTCTATGTGTTTCACAAAATTGTTACATAGACATAAAATCTCCAAGGATCAGTCATGTTGTGCAGCACAGAGCGGCTAACTTGCAAACTGAGGTTATGCCAACTGTGTGTCTTTGTGCTTGAGTTCTCTCTTGCATTTTGGTGTCATGTAGATGGTCATATTTGCTGCTTTGAAAGGAATGACTTGCTGGGACTTCAGGCTGCTTCTGAAGTGCTCTGCAGAACTGACTTCAGGTATTTCTTTAACCAAATGTTTCTGCAGCATTCAGACGCTCCTAGCAAACCTCCTAAGCTCTGCTACACACGGGTGTTTTACATAAATTATGAGCGATGTGTTGTAAGCATGAAGATAGCTTTTAGTCACTGAAGACCACACCAACAGCACTGTATTTTGAGGCACAGCTTCTCTTTCCTGCGTGACTGTCCCATTCGTGTACACAACAGAAAAGATGCAGCCATTCACTATTCTGGTACTCATGACAAAGTCTCGCAAGGTGGGATAATAGGTCAGATGGATCATACTGTTATTGTTCCTTTCTGTATTTGTATTTGTTATGGACTATAAACCCCGATGATCCCATGAAGGGCTGTGACCATGAATCCCAATTGGCTGAGCAGTGCTATTTCATGGCGGAGCGAGTTTGGTGGTAACGAATTCAGTCAACATAATGATTTCAGTTTCACTGCACTGCTCTGCTTCCTGGGAACCTGCAGAAGATGAGTGGCTGTGTCACAATCATAAATTCAGACACATACAATGCTGAAATTTCTTACAGAGCTTTAAGTCCCTGTGAAATGTCAGACTAATAAATATGATGATCATGTTCGCTATTTGGCAAAAATATTAATTAACCAGGAAAAGTTAAAAATATATTCCCCAAAATTATGCAACAGAATTTTTTTTTTCTTTTTCATGGTTATATGACTGCAAAATGCCATGGATTCTTCATCTTTAATACCTAAGGGATTTATAAACATATTGCATCCATAAAACTTGGTTCATCAGTACAGTACATAGCCCAGATATGCATATTTAATTACTCTGAAACTAATTTACTTGTACAGATGGTGGTATTAGAAGGTCTTACTTCAATTTAAATTACTTCTATTTGAAAAATAATGTTATTTTGCTGTGAATCTTCAGTGAAGAATTCACTCTTATTACAGATGAATAATACTTGACAATTGTAATTAATCTGTGACTAATCTAATACTTCCTCAATAAATATTTTGTTTCAAATTTTACAAACTGGAGCATCCTCTTTCCATGAGGTTGATTTAGTAGCATTTTATATGCAAACCTGCTTACTGTGAGGGACTCCAATGTGCTCTTGGGATAAGTGAATAAAAAGCCACAGAAGATTTTGTTGAACATCCCTGAGACTTCCCAAGGCAAAGAGACATTGAAAAATTGTTTGCATCTTTCTGTAAGATTAAGCGGGGATTAAAGTGAAAGGGTGCATTTCAGGAAAATACCTGCCAGGCATAAGATTTCAGGAAATCAGTGAGTCAGTGTGCATGTGGGGAGATTGGGACAAGATTTAATGGGAAAGGATTAAAAATATCCTGTCCCGGCCATGGACAGGGATCTCTCCCAGCAGTGCAGGTAGCAGGGCCACACCAGACACTCACCCTGCTGCCATCGTCCCCTGCCTCACACCACCCAAATCACAGCAATTTCCAGGAGTGAGCATGCAGCGGAGGCAGCAAAAGCTGGCAGCATATTGCATTATCTCTTACACCCTTCCTGGGAAAATATGACTGCTTCTTCAAGCAAGATTGTTTTCTTGTACGGCACTGTAAATGGTCTACATGTGTTAGACTTTCTTCAGCAAACGTCTGTCTTTATTAAAGCAATGGCTATCTCAGAGGTGGCTGCCATGGTTGCTATGGTAAGCATTCATGTTTTATTGAAGACTAAATGGCCACAACCCACATAAAGGGCTCCCGAGTGGCCCTAAAATGTGCTCTGTTTTACCCTTCCCCCACCTGTCTCCTTAGGACAAAACAATTTTTTGACAGTCAATTTGATTTTGAGGCCTACCCAGAATAAGGCACTTTGTCCCTTCTATCTGTGTAACTTTAACCTTGTGGTCTGGATTTAATACAACTCTGCAGACCTGATTCACAGAGCTGGAAAACACCTGAATTTCCCAGAGACTTCTGAGGGAGCTGGAGATGATGGGTGAGCTTCACATCTGAGCCACTCTAAAATTGCTAGAACCACATGGCTTTGTCAGACTAAAATAGCGGGGAAGAAAAAATTACACTGACTGGACCAGCAACACTGTGTACAATGGCTGTACAGCCCAAGCTGGATTGCAGAGCCTGGAGTGCAGATGTTTCACCCAGGCAGGGCAACCTGGGTGCTGGAGGAGAGAAAAGGGACAGGACATGTCACCCCACTAGTAAATCTGCTCCTGCTATAGCAAAGGAGCCATGGTGCTCTGGCTGTGCCTGGCATTCAATTTCCAGGCTGCTTTTCTTTTTAATCATCCTAATTAAGAGAAAACTTTACCTCCTTTGGCTTTCATGCATTTACACTTACACAGAATTTCCAATAGCATTTTTCCCAGGAAATTTAAGCACATTCACTTCCATTGAATTTAAAAAGGATCAAGGTCACTTCTTTTCAATTTTGAATTTTTTTTTTTTTTTTTTTTTACAAACTGTCTGTAGTTGCTGCATCCCCAAGTAGCCACCCAGCATTCACATTATCACGCCTACTACTTCAGTATCCTGGCCATCTGAGTTGCACAGAGCTGCGCCCGCAGCCACCCTCACTTGCTGTGCAAGAGGTGATTGGAGCATGTTGTTGCTCCTGAGCTCCTCACGCCTAACCCTTCAGAAAAGTTTTTCCCCAGGACATTTCTCACCAAGTGTTCCCTCTCCAAGGGAACAGGATCCCCACTTGTCCTCATCCCCTTGGAGCCAGGGTGACACCACAGACTCCCCAACCATCCTGGTCCTCCAACCATACTGGCGCTCTGGCTTTAACCCTTCAAAGACCCATGAGAGCCATACGCTAAAGGCAGAGGCCCAGCACAGCACGAAAACGTGCACGCCCAGGCGCGGGGTGCCTGGTTAGCAGGCTGCTGGCTGGGGTGCATTGCAGGTGGTGGGGAATGAGTTGGGGCGGGTGAGTGTGGCACATGTCTGCAGCAGAAGGGTGGGTGGGGAGATGGAGGGTTGCAAGTAACAGTCCTGTAGAAGGATAGGGATGAGAGAATGTGAGTCAGGTCTTTGGAGAAGAGATGTAGAAAATAGATGCAAACTGTAGGACGGCTGTGGCTGAGCTGCTCTCAATTACAAAATTTATCTTGTTAAATATGCCATTTTAAAGTATGGAAATTCAAGGACACAGTTTGTATTTTATAACGCAGAGTCAAAAGCCCAAAACAGAAGAAGCATCTTAACAGTTCTGTGCTTTATTTTCATACCAATTCACACACACATGCTCATATGCATATAAAGTCGGCCTTAAACACAAGATCCATAGTAAGTTTTTCAATAAAATAATCCTTTAGACACTGATAAATCAAGCAACAATGACACGGGGATATCATAGCATCACTAAAAATGTCACCACAGTTAACAAGCCTGCTTGCTTCAACAAAAAATATTGGTGAATAATCATCCGTCAGTTAGCACGTTAAAAGAAAACATGCCTGGTGTTCCTTGCCTAAAAAACGATGAGAGTGGAAACATTGTTTTCTTGCCAGGTTATTTTCATTTCAGGAAGAGAAATAACCAAGGGAAACATGGAAGGAAGAATAAATCAGAAGAAGAAATATGACAGGAAAAAATCCTTCATAATTATGCCGTTGCCTCTGCCTTTCTCACTATCAGATTCCTCTCCTGTACCATACTGTGCCAAACCACTCACACACAGGGCATCCTCCAGATGAATCAGCACAGTGGCACACGGACTTGAATGTACATCAGAGGCACAGAGGAGATGCCTGATATTGTATTTATAAACAAATCAGAGACGAGCTTGGTGGGGGCTTTCTTGGAGGAGGAGGAAGAGTAAGAGAAATAAGATTGTGCGTCATCTTGGGAGAAAAAATCATTTCATCATCTTTTTAAAATTTATGTTAACCACAGACTCTGTTCAGCTTCATCCTCTAAGTGATAAATTAAAACAGCACACACACAATCTGTAGATTTTTTTTTTTTTTATCCATCGCTCAGAAAATACAATATGAAAGACTGCCTGTACTAATCTGGGCTCTTGCATCCATCGTAATACAACACACTGGGGGAGAAAAGCTGTGCTGGGGCATGGTGTGCTGCTTGCAGTGCACGGACATAGCCCCAGGTGCCACCAGGCAAGCACAGCCACGAACCATGATCCTGGCCAAGCACCATGATCACAGCCAAGCACACAATTTCTCTGTAACATAAGAAAAACTCTATTTGGGGCAATCTCACGACAGTAATTCCTTACTTCACTATGCTAAAGCAAAACCGACTGATTTTGTCCACAGACCATCAGGTGTGACTACAAGCCACCACAACCTCCCAGCTCCCAGCTGCCTCATGACTTCTCTGAAAGCAGCCAGTAAAGACTTTACTTTTTTTCAAAACTAGTGCTGATGGAACACAAAACCTTTTTTCAAAACTAGGTTGATGAAACCCTCTTAAGAGCTCTTAAGTTTTTCCACCGATAAACATCCACTCAACAGGCAGTGACACTGAAAGGACCTCTAGAAACCTGACATCAAAAGCTGACAAAAAGAGAGAGCTGAAAGGCTCAGTGAGGCCCAAAACCATAATTCATCTACAGTGTGTTCAGCCTCTTCTCACAAAAGTTATCAGCATAATTGTATGCTGTCATGCCAAAAACTTGACCATGTCCCTTACCTTTTGAAAAGTAGTCCCCATTCATAAGTGGAGTCTTATACTTGGCTTGCTCCTGTCTGCAAAGTCTCTCCTGTAAACCCCTTTTTTCTTTTTTTCTTTTTTTCTTCTCTGAAATAGGAAAATTAGAAAATTAGATATGGCAACCATTAATCAAGCAAGTAATAAACCCAATGTCAGCTGAGGGGGAAGACAGAAGCTGAGGAGATGCAGACAACACACTCCAGCAGACCTCCTGAGGGACAAATGATACTACTTCTGCAAGCGGACTGTAGATCATACAAGATCATGACAAAGACTGGAAATTGTTATGTTTCAAATATTTCACTGGTAAAGAGTTTAGTCAATAGGTCAGCAGGCACATAAAATATTAATATTTGCATATATGCTGTTGTGTATATCAGTGACAGAAGTTTTTATGCTGATGGATGTGCAGGGGAGCACCAGTATGGAATGAATATCTCCAGCCTGCCCTTGTAGTTCCTGTTTCCCAGTCTATACTCTGGAAGGAACTGAGAGCTGAAACAAAACTAAAGCTTTCTGCTAAGGTAAAGAGTACCTGAGATGCACTTTCCTATGACAGATTCTGAAGAACATGACTAATAGACACCTTCCTTACATGGAAAAATCTCCCAGTGTTCCAGATGGACATCTTCCCAAGTAAAGGCTGGCCAAAGGCTTCAGAGATTGGCTGTGTGGTTTCTGAGGATTTAGGACTGGATGGACTTAAACATGGACAATAAAACAGAACTGACTGACCTCCAGAGTCAGACCCTCGGTTGAGTGGGACACATCCTTTGGAAAGCCATGGAGTTTTGATAGGTAATCCACCAGTCTCAACAGAAATCCTTTCCAGTGCTTAATTACCCCCACTTTCAAAAATGTGTGACTTAATTTTTAATTTTCCTGGTTTTAATCTTAATTATTTGGTCTTTCTATATATATATTCTGTAACATCCTTGGCCATGCAACAAGTCTTCAGGTAGCAGGCATCTTCACTATACCTAGTTACTTACATATCCAAGTATCTGATGAGTTAATAAACTGACCTGGCTCTCATTGTAAAAAACACATTTCCCAGACCTCAGATCATTCCTTAAATTCTTTTGAACCTACCTGAATTTTTCACCATCCTTTCACTGGACAGAGTACTCTAGCAGAAGGCTCACCAAGAAAATACAGGGAGGTCACTCCAATTCCTTGCTGTTAGTTTGTCACACTTCTGATTAAAGATTCAAGTATGTTCTGTCTAGCCTCCTCAGAGGAACAAAATGCTTTTTGTTTTGTTTGTTTGTTTGTTTGTTTTTAATTAAAAAAACCCCCACAAACTCCAACACTGTCAGTGATATGAAAATGAATCATTAGATAAAATAAATTTTTTCCCCTTGTGCTGCTTGAATGAGTAAAAGTGCTTACAGCAAGAGAGGGATACAAATTTCAGGGGGAGTGAATGAATGTATGATTCAGAGAATGGATGTGTGTGGGCATGCTTGTGCAGGGGGAGGCACCTGTGGATGTATTTGACTTGTCTGTGCATATATGGACTTTTTGAATATCAGAGTACTATGGACAAACTACACAAGCTCTTGGGGATTCCCCTAAACAAACTGTGAAAGCAAACTGCAGTAAATTATGGGTTTTGTAAAAACAGAAAATAATCAGTAATGGTAACTGAAATTGATTTTATATTTGGATTCAGCAGTCTACTCAAAATCAAATTTTTGCTAAAACCAATCACCTGTTGTTATATTAGATTATTTATCGCACCTCTATTTATATTACGGATGCCAGGATAAGAAATAGTTACTATTTTTAGGTGTTATTAATATATAAAATAAATCAGGTATTATATATAGCTTTGTACACAACACGTCTCTGTGACACTATTTTTCTTGTACAAAATGTCTGTAACATGCTTATCTTGAGACAACTTAAGCTGGCTAAAAAGTAATCAGTTGCAGAACGCTGAAACTTCTGTCAGCTCTATCAAACTAGAAGGCAGAAGGCTATGCTCCCCAGTATTTTGATTACATAGATCAGGAAAAATTTTTCAAGAATTAACAGTGCAAATTTTAAAATATGCCAGATGCATGGTAATTGTAAGTGCTGTTACAAGTTACGGCAAGGGAAAGGTGTTGCTTTCAGATTTGGAAACGCCTACTACAGCCTAACCTCTTTGTCAACACATTTGCAGCTTTGCAACATCCATTTCTAAATGAATTACCTTATGGAGGAAACCAAAAGGCAGAAAACTAAAGAAATAGGGGTCAAATTCCTCCTGTGAGATCTACCTTGTAAAATTATCCAGAATGTAATAATACCATGTTATTGACTTAAGCACAGTTCCCTGTGACATGCTGCAGCTGACCTGTAATTTTTATCCTACATGTTGCCAGCACTATTAAAATGACACTTGTGAATGTAAATTAAGCTCACAAAGGGGACAGATTGTATGATTCTGGTTTCTCTCAGATGCCTGTAGGCTATCACAGGTTCCATATGTGAAGTAATTATGTTCACTGAAGGAAAGAATAAATGCTGTCAAATTGTGTACTGAGAGAGAAAGCAGCTATTATATTGCAGTAGTCACTGGAGCATTGCCTTAGAAAGTGGAAAGATGTATAAGAAAATAATAATAAAAAAGAAAAACTGGAGCAGAGCTATATTAAATATAACCTTTAAATGAGTATCTGCTTTTGAATATATATTACACAAAGTTAATATTTCACAAATAAAAGCTTTTCAACTCTTTAACTTATTTTCTTCCTCACATCTAGAGGGCATGGGGCAGAATATTTATCGGAGGGGTAAAGGACAGATGGAGCATATTTCAGCTTTCTGTGTTTCCCCAGCAAGAGGAGCCCCCCATGGCCCCAGAGGTGCTGTCCCACCTCCTTCCCCACCACAAACCTCCTGAATGAGCTGTGCAGCAGCCAGCCTCCCTCCCTGACAGGCAGAGGTGTCCCAGCCCTCAGCCCTGCCTTCCCTGCCCGCCCATCCATCCATCCATCCATCCATCCATCCATCCATCCATCCATCCATCCCAGCCAGCTCCAAACTGACCGCTTTTGCAGACCCTGAACAAGGGCAGTAAGGCTGGGGAAGGGCACTGCTGAAGGCTGAATGTCAGCAACCCCTGTGGAGCTCCACAGGCATCAGTGAGCAACAACCCCGCGCTATCCCAGCACCAAGCAGCATTGCAGATGTGGCTTCAATCATGGAAGCCGGCAGAGCTGCTAAAAGGAAAGGCAACACTTCCGTCACCTCCACAGCTGCAGTGCAGCCCCACTCTCCTGTGCCTGGAGGAGGTGAGCCTATATTTAGACCAGCAAGGTCACCAGCACAAAAGGGGAGAGAACACTAAGTTGGGAAAGTGCCACTTTTAAAACCTTTCTCTTAGAGGGAGTCCAGGAAACCAGAATCAAGGAAATAAAAATTCTGAGTCTAAGTGCTTATATGGGTTTGGATCTCCATCCAGAAATGAAAGGAAGGAAGGATGCTTTGGAAACAGTTCGGAAAAACACAAACAGGAAGGCACATTTTCTGATAGGGTGTAACCATAGATATAGAGCTTGTGAAGAAGCCCACAGCAGTGAAAACCAGAATGCCGAACACTTCTGTGTGTTTTTACTGTTTACTAGAGTAGCATCACTGGGCTCAGCACTCTGGAGCTTCCCATCTCAATGGAAAGGGGAGGTTTCTGCAGTGTCCCATTAGCACTAGTTCTGAATCTCTCCAACTTAACTGAATGCAAAAATAACTGAGGGCAAGCAACTTTCCAACACAGCTGCCCTTCATGCCTTCCAGCTGCCTGCACTGACATTACCTGCAGATCTGTTGTTAACCTGACTGCCTTAATGACAGCATGTGCTTGGGCCAGGAGAACTGCCTGTTGAGAAGCGCAGAGAGCGCAGCCTGGCTGGAGAGATGACACGTTTATTAGCTACCTGAGCACTGAACTCCCTCCT